>NC_091456.1:78329368-78631316 GCF_027789765.1 Dendropsophus ebraccatus | reverse complement strand
ATTTTCTTTCTTAAGCCTCTTTTCTATTGTGCCATATTCCCCTAAGCACTCTTCTTCTGGTATTCCTATAAACTTTCTTCTTCATCTCTTTGGACAGGAACTTTTTATTGGTCATGAGGCTTGTCAAAGGGAGTGAGCTAATTAATTGGGAAACATTAATTAAAATGACGCTATGGTGGCCTGATAGCTTGTGTACATAAGCCTGGGCTGATAAACAAAAGTAGTCACATTGTTCAAAGAAATTAGAAGCTAGCATCTAGCAGTGCGCACACACACACACACACATGCATATACATAAATCCAAAGCATTTGAAGCTTTCAACATTTTAAATAATATTATATAACATATTTAAATACAATTTCCTTCTAAAATATTTATAGCGTTATACATACTTTAACCCTTTGAAAACCAGGCCCATTTTCTTTTTTGGTGCATTCGTTTTTACATCCTCATTCTTAAAAGGTCATAGCGTTTGCGCTTTTTTACCTACAGACCCACATAAGCCTTTATTTTTTGTACCTCTAATTGTACTTGCTGTGGGTGACACCAAACTATTTCTAGTATTACAAGCAGGGGCGTAACTAGAAATAGCTGGGCCCCATAGCAAACTTTTGATTGCCCCCCCCCCCCCCGACTGACCACTGAACGGTCAAGTGAAGTCATAACTACATAACTGCTAGCTCTGGTCAGGAGTAGGGCCACCCAGCGCTGCAAATAATGATGGCTCAGGGGGCCCAGTGTATTGCAGGAGCAGGCCATGGGGCCCCCTGATGCGGTGGGCCCCATAGCAGCTGCTATGGCTGCTATAGTGGTAGTTACGCCCCTGATTACAAGTTATCACCTACCTTGGACCCTGTACACACATGACTGCCACTCATGACTACTCATTATTTATGGAAGCCACCAGAGATAGCAAATATAGTGGCTGTGCGTAAGGCTGTACTTGCCACTAGGCACCTATGGTCCGGTGCCTAGGGCAGCACCCTCAGAGGAGTATATGTATATATATATATATATATATATATATATATATATATATAAAGTACATACAAATCGCAGTACAATCCAGGTGGGTGCCAGCAAAAGTACCAGGATCCTATTTGTTATATACATATATATATACATATATATATATAATATATATATATATATTATATATATATATATAATATTTATTTATTTTTTATTTTTTTTTACGCCTATGAAGTCTCCAGCCTGTATACAGGCAAACCTTTTATGTTTCCATTTTATAGGGAAGTTTTTGTATCTACAGTTATTCCCTTACTTATAATTGCTTATTGCAGTTCATGGGCGTGGCTATAAGCTCAGTTGAACAAGCCGTCACATCCATGAAATACAACATAATTACATTTCTGCACTTCCACCAGGCTACCAATGTTTGAGTCACTTGTTATAGGGCAGTGATAGGTATCCTTGATCCGTGCTCCAGATTTACAGGCTTGCAAAAGTGCGGGTCTGCAAGTGTCTGCTTTTAGTTCATCGGGCCATGTTTACTAGAGTTACGTGTGGTCTGCTGCAGGCTTGGCTATAAAACTCAGGACATTTTAACTTAATCTTTGTTTTTAAAAGATCACCACCCGTTCTTCTTGTTTGACAGAGATTTTATGTTTAATTTAAACAGTTGATGTTGTGCTGTACAATAGAAGGGAATTTCAGTCACCCGCAAGAGTCATCAAATGTCTTCATAAAAGCCCAGCATTATGAGCTATGTGCCTGTTGATTGACTTATACTACAGCACATTGCAGATTTTATATGTTGTTTCATGTAACTCTCACTGTAAGACATTTCAGGGGGACTAAGCATAAAAGTCAATGAAGAGGCCATACATGATAACTTTTTATTACACCATGATCAATTTTACAGCTTGTCAAAAAAATATTCTTTTGCAGGTAATAATTTGTAAGCCGCTAAGGCTTGCTGCTTACAATTGCGATCCCACAGTCAGTCCAAACTATGTGTAAAAAATCATAGTGATTAGATATGGCTTTGTATGTAGAAAAAGAAAATGTTATATAAGTCAATGAGGACTAAAATAGTCAACGAACAACATTACTTAAAATGCTTTGGTGTATATATGTTTGTGATGTGTGTTTAGGAGACAAGTGTCTCATCTTCTCATGTTTGAATGTTTGTGCATCAATAATAATAATAATAATAAAAAAAACATGGCTTACTAAAAAAAACTAGAGGTCACAACAAACCTACTGATTATAAGACCACCATGTAAATCAAGTGTAAATGAATGCAATCAGAATTTCTGAGCTCAACTACTAAATTCTGTTCTATACATTGTGATATATTTTCTGTCAGTAGATGGCGTTCAGTGAATTAATATCCATTTGACCTTTAGTGCCTGATATTTTGGCTTCTGCCACTGACATATTTAGCGAAAATATTTCTGTTCTGTATGATACATAAACTACTCACTCAGTGTAAACATCACAAACAACTGTCAGCTTTGACTTGTTTTTCTATTGAACTGGAATTTGTTTGTTGACTTTCAGCACAGAGGTGTATCTCCATTCTCAATTCATACTAGATGCAGAAATCAGAAAGGAAAAGATCTGAATATCTATAAATGATAATAGTAAACGTTTTTATTATTTTTATTTTATTTATTTATTTATTGCAAACGAATGAATTACAAGAAATACAGAGTAAGTACAATTTCCAAATTAAGGCCCTGTTCAAACACTGGTATTTTTTGAAAGTCTGAAATAACATTGTTTTCTATGGAACAACTGTTGTTTTTTTTATGGAACAACGCTGTTTTGTGCTACCGCATAGAAAACTGAAGAATAGCAGCCGCACAAAATAAGGAGTGAACACAATGTAAGTGCAGCTCATGGCTGTACTTTGTTTGCTATGGTTAATTAGAGTGCAGGCACACCCGAATGTGCACGCATTCCAATTAATATGAAGTGATGTTCCTCACAGACAACGGCCGTTCTGTGACATGGACGTTTTCACAGTGTGTGAACTCGGCCTAAAAGATATTACAGTGGTACCTTGGTTTTAGAGTAACTTGGATTAAGAGCGTTTTGGTTTAAGAGCTCACACTTTTTCAAAATTGTAACTTGGTTTAAGAGCATTGCTTTGGTTTAAGAGCTCCCTGTACTGGGTGGGAGCGAGAGTGGGGAAGGGGCATGGTCTGCATAGCGTGGTCTACAGCACTGTACTCAGGAAGTCTCCCTCACCTTCCAAATCATGGCAAATCTACTTCAGCCTGGGGCTTACATCAGGGGACAGGACTGTGAAGGTAATCTCTTCATAGCTCCCCAGGCAGAGTGCTGCTATACTGTGATCACTCTAACCGCTGCTCATTCCTTCATGCTCCCTGCAGTCTCTATCAGTCCTTGTGTTTCCAATCCTCACAATTATGGGGATCTGCAGTTCCATTCTGTATCTACAAACTGCGGCTGTTTTTCAGGTTTATGCAGTTACTATACATTATACTCCACATGCTGATTGTTATACTGTACAGTAACGTATAATGTCACATATTCAGCTGTTTCTAAATGTTTGTTTCATTTGTTTTACATGTTATTCAGAATTTAAAAAAAAACAACATTATTTTTGGGGTAAGGAACCAATTGTCCGCATTTCAGTGATTTGTTATGGGAAGTTTTGCTTTGGTTTAAGAGTGATTTGGATTACAAGCACGGTCCTGGAACAAATTATGCTCGAAATCCAAGGCACCACTGTATTTGTTTCTATGTATTTTGCATAGAGGGCTTAATCCTAAAGCAACATTTACAAAGCATTTTACATAATTTTTGAATCATTGCCATGCAATGCAAATCATTTTACTGGACAACAGATATATAAACCCCCCCCCCCCCCCCCCCCCCCACACACACACACACACACACACACTGGGCATATAAACCCAAACATACAATTGGGTGCATTTTCACCCCTCTGTTGGCCCCATTTTCAGCTATCCTATAATTTCCCTTTGGTGGTATGTTGTGTCATATGCTGAGGGGTTGTGTTGCTGGGTGGTGTAGTGCAGCCTTAGGGCTCACCTTCTGAAACCTTCCTGTCACGGTGGGCTCCGAGGGTGCTGGGGCCCTTGTCTTCTTCAGCATAAACACAGGGACATATAATTTTTTATAAAAGTCTTCACACAATAGTGGTGAAAGTATATTAAGACTTTACTTGAAGGATAACTATGTACAATCCAATACAGGGGGGTCTGATGACGGCTGTTGGCTTGATCAGAGTCCTTAGCTTCAGGGGGAGGGTTACCTTGGGTACTATAGCCTAGACTTGGTGGATAAATAAGGTTTTTTAAGTAGACAGACCTGTTCCAGGGACTTTGCGGTTTTCCAGCCTTTATAAGGTACGTGTGAATAGGTACTTTAAGTTACTGAAGAGACTTGACGCTGTCAACGCTCGCTATCATGTAGGAGGAAGACGCATGGACACACTGACTTGGAAGCCAGGAGGATGTGGACAGTGAATGGGAGACCCTCTATCACTTGACCAATCCGACAGCAGGCACTAATAAATACAGAGGATGTCCTGCTGAGACTTTGAAGACACGTATAAGTCCTTATGGCTGACTGGAAACAGGTTAGGGGGCTGAGGATGGAGTCTGACAGGATTACTGAGGTGACGTAGGGAGGTAAGATGTGACTCTGGCAATGCCAGACTACCAACTGACAACTGACAAGACCGCACAGCCCTTCTGGGTAGAAGGTGGGCGGAGCTAGCTTTCCCCTGGCCAAAGTGTGATAGGTTGCAGGGGGAGGAGCACTGATCAAGCTCAACACTTGTATCATTAGAGAATAATACATAACAACATGTTGAATACATATATGAAAGAAAACACTATGGGGGAGATTTATCAAGCATGGTGCAAAGTGACACTGGCTCAGTTGCCCCTAGAAACCAATCAGATTCCACCTTTCATTTTCCAAAGAGTCTGTGGGGAATGAAAGGTGGAATCTGATTGGTTGCTAGGGGCAACAGAGCCAGTTTTACTTTACACCATGTTTGATAAATCTCCCCCTATCTCCATAAGAGTGTTAGGAAAAAGCAGCAAATACATAGGTCCCAATACAGACTGTTTAAGGTTGCCAATAGCAACAATACATCTCCAGACATCAGACAATAAATACCTTTCTGGGCCATTACAATCCCCTAACTAGTGGGTGGAGACTAGCTGCAGTGATGTCTCCTGTACACAGCACACACAGAAGAGGAGCTCCTTCTTCCCTATATCTCTCCTGCATGCCCTAGGAAACAGCAGAATGTAGGACATTTAAAAGAAGTATTAGGCTTTATAAGCTGGGCTTTCTGATCTGTCCCTGTGTTGCTCTTTACATGTGTCATATGAGGACCTTTGCTATTTGTACATTTCAAAATTTGGAACATGCTCAATATGTGCGCATTTGTACAGTAAGTCAAACGCCCGCCCTGCTCCATCTATTTCTCTGGATCAAGAGACATCATCTGTAGAAGAAGACTGGTGGGTACTAACTCCTTTGGGTCCTGCACCTCTGGAAAAAAACAACTGCAGTGTTGTACAAGTTAAGAAGCTTTTAACAGTTGTTTCCAGGAGACCATCACCCTATTTATGAGACTGATTCTTTTCCCTAATTTATGCACATTGCTATAGGGGATGTCATCTTGCCTAAGTTGTTTTAGTGATATGTTTTACAGCAAAAATCATGGACATAGACAACAATAGACAGAGTCTGTCCCCCTGAGATTAATGTGACACATCATTGAGTAGACTCTGTGACATTTGAAGAGGTCATTTCAAAGGGAGCTGCTATTGTCTCCTCTATCTACTGGTGTCACATGTTGCTGAATAGATTACTTTACAGCAGCCTCCTCTTATCACCACAGACACAACAGGAAGTCTTAGCTTAGTTTTAACCCCAGTGGTGAGTATGAGAACTGCAAGATATCAGGATTTATAGTATAGATAGTAAAATGGCAAATAAAGAACATTTTTAAACACTATGTGTAACATAAAAATACTTATTTAAACAAAAGGCTATTTTATAATGACACATTTCCTTTAAAAAAAAAAATTTGCCTGGTCACTGACACCTGAAGAAGATCTTGCACCACTTACAGGGGAACTGATGTGTTTTATAGAGAAAGCAGGTAAAACTAAGGCCTTATTCACACGTCAGTATTTTTCATCCATTTTCCTGGACCAGGAAATACAGAATCCATTACAACCCATTATTTTCAATGGTGCTATTCATACATCCAGTTTTTTTGCGGATCCGCAATCCATGACAAAAAAATGGACATGTTGTAATACGGTCCATAATTACGGAACGGACACCCCAATAGAAGTCAAAATTTGCAGAGAGTAAAGTGCAATCAGCAAACCATCCGTATCTCGGATCCGTTTTTTTGGGACATCACCAAGCTCCTCCTGACAGAAATATCCTGCCTGATAGAAATGACTGTAAAATGGACCCCAGACCACCATGTGACCTTTTTTAGGGGGGAGGGGGAGAAGCAAATGACATCATTTTTGCCATCCCCTCTTTTCTCTTTACTACACCTTTTTTTGCAGATCCACAAGAAACAGATTAAAAAATGGAACACAATACGGATGATTTTTTGCGGATTGTGGATGAAAAATAGAGTATCCAGATTTTCATCCAGGAAAATATACTGACACGTGAATGTGGCCTAAGGTGTAAAAAAGTGAGATAGCAGAAAAAAGGGATGTCAGAGAGGGACAGTAGGGGTACTTAGAGAGACAGAAAGAGACCTCAAGTGTCAGATGGAGAAAGCAGGGTAGTTGAAATGTTAGACAAGAGATGTGCAGATTTGTGGGAGAGGCAGCAGGCATAGTGTACACCTATCTGTTCCGGTTCACCATAACCAGGACGCTGCAGCACACCAGTATCAAAACATTAAACTTTCCGTGACCTGCATCTGTATTCTTAAACCTATGATGAGACACTGTGGACATGGAGTGTAACACTGAGGACACGGAAGTTATACTAAATACAGGACAATTTAACCTAATACCCTCCCATAGAGCTCTCATTATTCATCTGGGCTATAAACAGAAGTTCACCACAATATCTACCAGTTTGGGTTAACTAATACCTATAGAATATAGGAGGTCATTGTATCCTTGTATCCTATAGTGACTGCGAGCAACACAATATCATCTTTTCACCCTTGACTTGCAGGACTGGGATTAATCCCACAGCAATGACAATGACGATTTTTGACTGGTCTATTCCCTGAAGAACCCTTGTCTTATCAGCTGGGGGAAATGTGTGGGTAGACGAGAATCTACACATTGTAATCTATATTACAACAAACCTGCACCAACTACATCATCCAAACAGGCTATTTAAAGTAAGCTTCACCTGGAGAAAAGGGGACGCCCACACCAGGCGGTCTGCAGATGGACAGGCAGGCGTAACTATAGGGCCTACTGGTCTTATGCAACACATTGACTGTGAGATAGGTCATCTGGATCTTTTTGTTACCTATTGGACTTTTGCACCATTGTTTT
Organism: Dendropsophus ebraccatus; assembly: GCF_027789765.1. NCBI lineage: Eukaryota > Metazoa > Chordata > Amphibia > Anura > Hylidae > Dendropsophus > Dendropsophus ebraccatus. The sequence continues at coordinate 78,623,783 of NC_091456.1, read as the reverse complement.
CATGATAACCAATGATTAAAAGTTAAGTTTTACCAATAGTTACTTGTCAAACCACAGTCGTCATTTCTTCTTACCTCTTTGCCTGTAAAAGACACTGTGGTGACGTTTAGTTTCCACCGTACCTACCATGGTCTCTGATGACACTTACGTTTTTACGACCTTCCAGGCATAAAAGGGTTATTTAATTTTGGGTGCTGCACAAAAGCAAATGTAATTTTAGTTTTAAATGCTGTAATACAAGTTAAAGTAGCCATAGTAGATATGCGATCTTTCGGACGCATGCATGGAATTTTAACCATATTACCAAATAAGCACTTTAATATTTTGATTGTTAAAATAACACTTGCTATTACAAGTAAGATCCATTTATTCTTTTATGTTTGACATATAGGACACACTGGCGTGTGCATGTGCTTGAAATAGGAAAAGACGATTAGTAAACAATAAATCATTGGTCTAAATTGTAACCACATATATGTCTTCCTCATGATTAATTCATAGTTGATAAAAAAATAATACTTGCGGTGGCAATTAGTGAATGAACATCCCCATAAAGAGAGGCAAAAGGAACTTTGTGCCTTGATGGAAATGATAAAGATGTACAAAATCTTTTTATGAAATTTGCTTGCAGGCCAGCTATTTTCTGAAAGTCATAAAAATATGTTGTGCTGGAGGCAAGATTCAGCACAAGCGCAAATGTTTAGATGATGATTCTTGAAGGTTTCATGGGAGACTTTTTATTCATGTATTGATTGGAATGCCGCAGATTGGGACTGCAATCAAGTGGAGGTGTTCAATATGTTTTCTACAATTTTGAGATACCTTGAAAAATCCTCAGAGAGCTGATTTATAAAGGTTGGTGAAAAAATTGCCTGAGCATGGGGAAAATTTGCTGTAGGGCAAAAAGTAAGGATTTATCATTGTTGTTGCATCACATTTTATATCAGAGCAATCCCCTGATGCTCTGCAAGTTTATCCATATTACCATTAGCAGTAAGTATATGACCATAATCTAGTCTAGTCTGCACCCTGCCTCATTAGAGCTGATAAAGGAAAGTGTCTTACAATTGTGACATCAGCTCAATCTTAGTCTTTTATTATAACTATACATTTCTGTCGTTCTACACTAAGACTAGTTACGTGAAACTATGAAATGAAATATAATCTCATCTGTTCTCATTTTTTTCTATAATCATCATGAAATTGTTTAACGATCCCTTTTGTATATAGTTACAAAAATATTATACTTATGCAATTACTGGGGGGGGGGGGGGGGGGAGGACTCCGAGAGAAGTTCCAGCCAAGCATTTTAAGACAGCAGAAGATGACAGCATTCTGTTGCATAACATAAAAGCAAAAAAGTATGAAAAGAAAGAAACATTGGGGGGGGGGGGGGGGGATTTATGAAGACCAGCGTACGACTATATTAGGCATATATTATTTTGTCGTATGTTAGGCCCAACCTCCTTTTCCCAGGCCGAATTCACTAAGAGACGCATGCCTCTTAGTTAATCCGGCCGGGCGCCCGAACCTGCACCTAGCACACCAAATCTACACCTGCTTAATTTATCAACAATAAAAACAATATCATGCCACAATGCCCACCGCGGTCCACGCTGCGATGACCAGAGGAGGATTGTGGCTCGGATCCCTCAATAGAAGTGCAGCCCCCCCACTGCCCGGCAGCAGAGAAGACAGGAATGCAGAAGACAACTACTCAAATTTTCACCAACACGGGGAGTAGGCGAGTAGTTGTCCTCTGTGCTCCTGTCATCTCTGCTGCCAGGTGGTGGTGGGGATCCGTGCCGCAATCGGCAGTACAGATTGCAGTGGGAGTAGCGTCACAAATCATGTGAATAGCTGCATTAATTTGAATGGTTCCTAAAATTGTCTATGGTCGTGGATCCGCAACTATGGAAATTTTACAGGACGTGTGAATGGAGCCTAAGGTACAGCAACAGAGAGAGAGGGTGAGATGAGAAGGTACTCTGTGAATAGGAGACAATAAGCAGCTGCGCAGCTGTCATTACAATCCCTGCTCCCGGCAGAATATTGATACATGATGCCGGGCAGTGAGTCATCGCTTACCCGTCCGTAGTTCCCTGTTTCACAGACACATATGAATAAGCCCTTACACTGTGCTCTTGTTGTTTTGTTATTTGAGATTGCAGGAATCCTTCATTTTGCTATGGATATATACTGCCTTAATACACCCTGCAAGGTGTCTTGTAAACTTTGTACTTATTTGTGTTTTTAAAAACGTTATTAAAAATCTGATAAAAAAAAGAGGGAACACTTGTATGATATTTAACTTTATTACACTGCTATTAACTTTTTTATGTTTCACTTATGAAGCAGAAGTAGCTCAAATTTGTAGCTTCACTTTAAATTGCATCTTTACAATGTGCAATGCATCATGTAGCGTTACTGTGTTACAATTACAGAGATTAACAGCAGAAAGGTATTTTGTGAGAAGCAACCAAGGTGTATGCTGATTCCCATGGTTTCACTTGATTAAATTTCAGTCTATAACATTTATCAGGCACTGTCACTGTGAATTAATTTGCAAGAGATAAGTCACCTGTAAGCACAAGCAGAGTGATAGCATAATGATCAAAGCTTTGAAGAGACCTATGTAAACATTTACAACATCTGCTGAGTGAGTGGCAACAAAATGCCATGTTAAATGGAAACTCTCAGGGCTGTATTACCATTATGTTTGTTGTTCTGACACTCTCCAAGCTGCAGAAGTGCTGTGATTTTGCAGCATTCAATTTCACATTATTTAAAGAAGTGACTGAAAATGGTGCTCTGTTATTCAGGTATCTCACATCTGTTCTACAAACTCTTTTCACACAATAAACAGAACAGCATCATGAGCCTATGTTCCCACAACGTTTTTTTCATGTCCGTTTATAATTTTTAAAATGACGTCCGTCATTTTGAGTCCAAAATGACATCCGCTATTTTAAAGGATTGGCTGCCCGTCACTGCAATGACGGCTGCTGGTACATTATTCTAGTTTAGGTGGACTAATAGGCCTTTGGGTGCATCCATTGAATCTAATAGTAAAAACGGAGAAAGGATAATGAAAAAAGAAAAACTGGGTGAACGACTAAAAAATAACATCCGCAAAATTAGCAAATTGACATGATCATTATTTTGACCTCTCCACAGATAACGTTCGTCATTTTATACACTGTGTGCATTGGACGTCCATCATTCCATTAACTGCAATACATTGCAGTTAAATCGCGGCAATAACGAACGTCTTTTTAAATAGAAAAAGAGGACGCCTTTTTCTTTTTTGGACATTGTGTGAACATAGCCTAACTCTTTATGCTGCCATTATGAATAAGTTTTTTTTTGTTTTTTTTTCATGTTTGGCATACTGTATTACATCCCTCCTTGAGACTGCAATAGTAATTTTTTTTCTTTTAAAGGGGTAATCATAATTAGCAAAGTTATCCCCAATCAACACAATAAGCAATTACAAGCTAATTTGTGTGTGTCTGAGAAATTTAACCTCCACATGTGAAATAAAGAGGGACATTCATTCAGTATGGGGCATCTGAACATTGCCAAAAAGGAAAGGAGGTAACTTTGTAAGGTAGAATTATTCCTTTAATACCCATTTAGATACCTTGCTGCCCTGTCTATACAGGCAATAAACAACAGGTGTCTCTAATATGGTGACCCAAGAAAGTTTTTTTATTTTTTTCTTTTGTAATAATTAAATAAATGTGATTACTGTATACTTACAACTAAAACCTGTGATTACTGTATACTTATAACTAAAACCTGAACACTATAATTAACTACATAAGGCATTATCTTGCATTACACCTCTAAGGGTATGTTTACACTGGTCCCATGCAAAGAGCTTCCACATGGCTTTTTTTTCCTGTCCTTACCTGCCCCTGGACAATTTTGTCAAAGGGGTAGAAAAAAAACACTTTAAGGTATCATGGGAGTAAGTAGTAAAATTTCTTTATAATTAGGTGGGCACACACCTTCCCTTAAACCCCAAAGAAGGTTTGCTGAGATATCCCATAATGTTTGGAATGCCTGGATTTGGTAGGATGCTGTCTTTAAAGTGGACCTGTCCGCAGGTTTTTTGTACATAAACTATGGCCTGGATCTATGGCCATGGGACTAGAAGGATCCATGCATACCTTGATTATCATAATTAAATCCCCCCACTGCCAAAGTATCATGTTTTTAATTGATATGCAAATTAGTCTTTACCCCTTAAGGCTATGTTCACATGTTGTAAGACACCGGCCGTTCCATGACCCGGCCAGGTCATGGAACGGCAGTTGTTAGACAAGATCATTTCGGCAGATACCGCAGTACCGGCTGGATGATCTTAACTGCCGCTGAATTTGGATGCGGCCACATCATTGTGCGCCCGCATCCTAATTCCCTTCTGCTTACAATGGAGTGTGCAGATTGTGTGAACTGACAGGGTTTTCTGCGGCAGCTATTCAGTGAATAGCGGCAGCAGAAAACTGACATGTCAGTTTTTTGTGGTGCTGCTAGGGATCCCCACCAGAGTGTATACTATGTGTATACACTACGGCTTTGATTCCCTCAAATGCAGCACTGCGTAAGTACCGTAGTAATCACGGCCTTTGTTTCAACTCGGCAACAGCGGCTGTGATTACTTTGATACTTACATAGTGTGAACATATCCTAACACTGTGTGCTGCACATGCATTGGGTAGGAGGGGTGGAGAGGAATAATTTGGCTCAGGAGCTGAGCTTGCCTCATGCCTGGTGAGGTCCATCACAGCTGACACTCACCACCAATGACAAGCATCAGCGATCACACTAATATCAGTCATTTGGCTATGTAGATGCCATGATCAATTGTCATCACAGCATTTAAATGCGTCACTGACCTGTCATCTTGAGGCTGTTTTTTTTTATTCATATTTTTAGATACTTTATTTTTTACAGAGCTAGTTAAAAAAAAGTAAAATGTATAGTGTAATGTAAATGACTTATACTGGGTTTATGTGAATGGAGCAGAATCACTGGATAATCTGCTATACATCAACAATGTTTTTATTTACAGACAGAAAAACAGATTGTGCAGGTTTGAAACACAAAGCAAGAAAAGTACAAAAGACTGGTATATGCTGGTCTATTGTTAAAGTAGTTTGCAGTTAATTGCGACAAACTTCTTCAAATCATATATTGTCTTTATTATTATTTACCTTTTCAGGACCGGTCCAGATAGCACTTTGAGGACTGGAGCCCATTTTGAAATCTGACCAGTCTCACTATGTGGTTGTACCTCTGTGATATTATATTTTATCCTAGCAATTCTGAGATTGTTTCCTCGCGACATATTGTACTTTAGGTTAGTGGTAAAATTTGGCCGATATCCGTACAATTTTCATATGAAAAAAGTACAAAAAAAGACATTTTTTTGTTTAAGATTTATTATTTCATTAGGGGCTATGGGCATTTTATGTGTTGTGTACTTTATTTATTTATTTGTGTGTTTTTTATACTGATAGGGTGCCTTCACACCTACTGGATCTCACTTCTGCGGATTCACAGCGAAATCAGCTGCGGATCCAGTATCATTCACCCCTATGATAGCACATACTCGCAGCGGGATTGACATCCCGCTGTGAATATGTGCTTTAACTCCTCGCTGGCCGCAGCCCCACCGCCGCGTCCCCCATCTCCGGCCGCATCCTGCAGCCCGCCGCCGAGAGCATACAGGCGCGGCTGCAGTGAGGCTCCTGAATCCGGTCCCGCTCAGCTGATCTGAGCGGGACCGGAGCCGGCAGCCTTACTGCAGCCGCGCCTCCGAGCAGGTACTGTATGCTCTCGGCGGCGGGCTGCAGGATGCGGCCGGGGATGGGGGGATGCGGGCTGCTGGATGCGGCCAGGGATGGGCTGATGCGGCCGGGGATGGGGGATGTGGCGGCGGGGCTGCGGACAGCTGGGATGTCAATCCCGCTGTGAGTATGTGCTATCATAGGGGTGAATGATACTGGATCCGCAGCTGATCTCGCTGCGAATCTGCAGAAGTGAGATCCGCTGCGGATCCGGTAGGTGTGAAGGCACCCTTATACTTTTATTTTGCTGTCCCACCATGGGGATATCACTGTTTAAATGCCTGATTACAGGAACATTGCATTTCAATGCAGATCTGCATTGCATTGTAAAGTGCCTGTAAAACAGACAAAACCAAACAGGCTCAGCCTTAGGCTAAGCCTGGTCAGCCACTGTATTTATGACACAGGAGGCTTCAGGGAAGCCTACTGGTGTCATAGCAACCATCTGGGCTGTGCGATCGCTTCTGCACAGCCCCGATGGGAATAGAGGGAAGTTTCTCCCTCTATTCTACACTATGGGGGAGATTTATGAAAGGGTGTAAATATACACCTGGTGTAAACTGCCCACAGCAGCCAATCACAGCTCCTCTTATATTCTACCAGAGCTGAAAGCTGAGCTGTGATTGGTTGCTGTGGGCAGTTTACTCCAGGTATATATTTACACCCTTTCATAAATCTCCCCCTATAGGTTCTGCGATCGGCCTGATCACAGCACCTATCACTGACAGCTGGGACCTGCTGCGGGATGGCAGGTCCCAGGACGTAACTGTACATCCTTGAGCGGTAACTTACAGCAAAAAAGGATGTACAATTACGTCCTTCGTCCTGAAGTGGTTAAAGTTTATTTGTATAGCGCCCTTGGTTCCAAGGAACTCTACATATGATAGGGGATGAAAATACATATCATAACACAAACACAAGTACAATGAACATCAAGCAGTAGATGATGGACTGGTAAAGAGAAAGACAGGGCCCTGCGCACAATGGCTTGGGGTGCATTTACACAGAGAGATTTATCTGACAGATTTTTTTAGGCCAAAGTAATCTCAGTCTTTTCTTTATGACCTGTTCCCTGTTTATAGTCTGTTCCTGGCTTTGGCTTCAAAAATCTGTCAGATAAATCTCTCTGTGTAAAGGGAGGGATAGATGGGAGAGACAGCCAGTCATCTGTAAGCAGTTAAAGTGCTATTGTCATTAAGAAAACTGATACATTATTTGAAATTAAACATATTTCAGATGTAAACATTTCTGAAAATTTACAGTTTGAGTGATGTAGATTTACTAATCCCCCATTTGTCTGCCTTGTTTTGATAAGCTGTTGCCCTTGGTAACAACCCATTAAGGTAGGACAGACATGCTTAGTTCCACTGCAATCTCCAGGAAGTACTGACAGTTGGTCTCCACTGAGCCTAAAAGAAGGGGGGGGGGTTATGGGAAAGAGTGTGCTATGTTGCATTGCAAAGCAGGATCGTAGTTCAGAGAAGTAACCACATTTGTACTCCCTTATATCCATGTATGTGGTACTCATTCGATTTTACCAACTTTGCTTCATGGCACAACTCCTTAAGGTCCATAGCCCTTCATACTTTGACTACCTTCACTTAAATTCAGGGTCCTGGGTCCTGTTTTAATAGATATGTTACATCTTTGGAAGCTCATGTGCCGGAAAGTGTAATGTATGTCAATTGGCATAGATTTCTGCTACACATGCCAATTTCTGATATAAATTATTGTAAACCCATTCAGATTCAAAGATCATCCCCCCACACCAACCCATCCTTTAAAAAAGGTGATGTAAGTGAAGTTAAAAAGTCACTTTTTTTTTTTTTTTTTTTAAACAACATTTTATGCAAAAATATGTCACTTTTGTACACCAAAAAAACCTGGGGTACATGTTGTGGCAGATTCTTCAATGTATTTTATACAGTTACAGACTGTTTAATTATACACTTATGCATCATTTCTGTAAAGCTATAGAGAATATATGATAAATTTGATCATAGCAAAGGAAAACTTAAATATTGAATAAATAAAATGAAAGGGCAGGCAGCTTTATGAATAGTAGAATGTTAACACTGTGCCAAGAACAAGCCTTGTAAATAAACAATTTTTCTTTATGGTCTATAATTACTTAGTAAGATAGAGTTTATATAATACAACAGAATAATCTGGAGTCAAAGCTTGTCTTTGGTATATGTCTCGTGTTCCATTAGCAATGCACAACAGGCCATGTCAAAGGAGATTAATATTGTATTTATTCTTACCCTTCTCACTTAGTTTCAGCAGTGTATCAGGTATTTGAGTTCAATATTAAAGGAATGGTGGGATAAAGGTCTTGGCTTTTGGAGATTCTAATAATAGGGAAGTCACTTACTTTGTGTAACAGTAATAATTAATAGCAAAATGAGCAGCAGTCCCTTTTAAACTATGAAAAGAAGAAAAAAATCACATTTCTCTTAGGTCAATTGTTGGTTTAGCTCACTCTTCGAGGGATAAATTGGATAGTAATTGTTTGCTTTATTATAACATAATTGCTTAATTACGGTGAGTGATTTTGTTTTAGACGTACACTTCATTTCATATGGCTTCTGTTTATCACGTTATTAAAGAGAAAGTTATTAAGCAAATGGCATTCAGGCCTCAGACAACAGAGGAATAAGTTTTGCTCCACAGCTGTGTTTCTCCCTGTTGACACCATAAGATTGTGACAAATACAATGAAGCTTATTGTAGCCCCCTGGGAAATCATCGCAAAATATAAATAATAAATATCTTACAAAGAATAGGGGAATTAGTAAGCGAACATTACATTTGTGTGCCACTTTTGTGTTACTTTTACTTGTGAGTGTTAATAAAGTTAATAAAGTAGAATATAGGAAACATAGATACAATTTCTCATTATGATTATTTGTAATTTTATAATAATTTTTATAAATTTCTGCATTTTAGTATCTGTGTTTTAGTGACAAATTTTCTGTGGCATTTTTCTCACAATAAATCATGTTATTCATCCTCTTTGAATCACCTAATTTATCATTCAAAATTAATGTCAATACATATATATATATATATATATATATATTTGGAAATAAAGTTATTTTCAGCTGATTTTTTTTTTCATTTGCCCTCATAGCAGGATTGCCAACTTAAAGTGAAGGTAGCATCAGGTACATCGCTTTTTTTTTTTTTTTGACACGCCTCCATTAGAATTGCAGCGGGGAGAAGTTTTCCAGGACTGGATCCAGCTTTTTCCAGCACTCGTGGAGGAGCAGCACGGAGCAGCAGTCAGTTAAAAAGCAGCCAGCTGATGAGCGAATTGCATAGATAACAAAGCTCTTCATTATTACTATACATTCACCATGCCCAGAATTGTCTGAATTATTAAAGGATAATGTTACTGATCCCACAAGGTAATCGATATGAATAAAAAAAAAGAGCTTCATTGCTGATTTTCACATCACATACTACAAAAAAATGTAGAAACAAAAATGTAAGTACAAACAATCAAAAAGTCATATTTATGCTTAGATGGTACAGATAAAAACTAAAGATCATGGTACAAAAAACTAGAACACACACAGCTCTGCAGGCGGAAAAAAAAGTTATAGGGTTTAGAACTTGGTGATACACATAGGACCTTTCATCAGGGTGCTAGGTTGTAATGTGAACCAACCCCAGTGTATACCAGCTTCAGAGCCCTGAAATGACTGGGGCGTTACATGTTGGTGATTGTTGATCTCTTTTACCTCTGCTGCAAGCCTCCTAGTACTTGTGAGCAGTGTACTATTTGTAGCGGAGGTGCAAGATGTTGGAATATGAACAATAGCTACAGACCTAGTAGATGCTGCAGGTGGCATACTGAACTGTCAGCAGATGGAGCAGTGTTAATTGTTACTGATATCTACAGGATTGCTCGGTTGTCTATGGTTAGGACATCATTCCACTTCTCTGTAATCCTTCATCTTTGATCTGGCCTGTTATACGTCATGTTTTACACATGTCCTAAATAAATAAAGGATTATTCTGCCACAATGTCTAAGGCCCCATTCACACGTCCGTGTCAGTTTTTACTGTCAGGACCTCAAATGTCATCAGGAAAGTATCAGGATTTCCTGACAGTAATCCGTTTTTACCATCAGGAAAAACCTTCAGGATTTCCTGATGAGATGGTCTAGTATGCCAACATAAATCACAGGTACCCACACAGCCCCTAGTGTAACTGGATGGCCACAGGCTGCAGAACTACAACTCCCATCATGGCCTGTCAGCAGAGCCATGATGGAAGTTGTACTTCTGCAACCTGAATGGCCACAGGCTGCAGAACTACAACTCCCATCATGGCCTGTCAGCAGAGCATGGTGGGAGTAGTAGTCCTAAAGGGGTAATCTCACCAGTCCTGGATCCTGCTCTGTCGGGGCAGCGAGGTTGAGGTCCGGGCAGAGTGCAGTGCAGAGATCCGGGCGGCGGCAGCGGTCGGAGGTGCGGAGCATGTGGCGGGCCGGTGGTGAGTTTCCGGGGGGGGGGGGGGGGGGGGGGATGGAGAGGGGCGGACGGGCGAGCGGAGCTGGCGGGCGAGTGGAGCTGGCGGGCGTAGCGGGTGGGCGAGCGGAGCTGGCGGGCGGAGCGGGTGGGCTGCACCGCACTCTGGCCGGCCAGCCCTGTAGTACCGGGCACAGTGTGCGGTGCGGGTGGTCGGCCCCGGTGATCAGCCCCGTGGTGAGGTCCTGGCTCTCTACCATTCCGGAATCACGGGCACTTTCCTGATATACATCAGGAAAATGCCCGTGATTCCGGCGCTCCCATAGACTTCTATGGGGGCGTCCGTGCCGGATTTCCGGACGAAAATAGGACAGGATCTAAAAAATCTGGTCCTACTTTCCGGAACGGACACCCTTCCGGAAAAATCCGGAAGGGTGTCCGTGTCTAATGTTAGCCTATGAGTCCGGAAATCCGTCCGGATTTCCTGATAGGAAATCCGGACATATTTTCCGGACGTGTGAAGGGGGCCTCAATCATCTGCTGCAACCTGAACATGTCTGCAACACAAGGTACTGCAGCCTGTCTCATTCCCTTGAATAGGACAACAGTACACTGCACCACTGCTACAAATAGAATGGCATTTACAAGTACTGTAGCAAACGTACAGCCAAAGTTAACATTGAGGAGGCTGATAAATTGCATGACTGCCAGGGCCTCTACAAACAGCTGATCTGCAGGAGTTTCGGGAATCGGACTCCTGCCAATCTAATGTAAATGGCCTAGTCTAAGTATAGGCTAGCATTTATTAAAGGACAACTCTGGCAAAAAAATTTTTTGGCTTATTTAACACACATTACAAAGTTATATAACTTTGTAATGTGGTTAAATACCTGGTCTGGCCCCCTTCCCCCACTTTCTGACCCCCAACCCCCCACCCCGGAAGTTAAAGAATGTATACATTACCTATTACGGTCGTCACGGTCCTCTTCTCTGGTGTCGGGTGACGTCAGAGCTGGGGGGCGGTCCCGGTCTTCTTCCTCTTCGGCGTCTTCATTGAGAGTGAATGGGAGAGAAAAGGCTGCTGGTGCACATGCGCACCAGCAGCCTTTTCATTGGCTGGAGCGCATCACATGGCTTCCAGCTTGCTCAGCCCTGATTGGCTGAGCTTGCTGGAAGCCATGTGATGCGCTCCAGCAAATGAAAAGGCTGCCGGTGCGCAAGCGCACTGGCAGCCTTTTCTCTCTCATGGACCCGGAAGCAAGAGACATCGCTGGACGGCGGAGGCAGGTGACGGTGAGGCGGACGGCGGGCGAATGGAGTGGCGATCGTCACCGGAGGGATGGTGAGTATGGTGTCTGTGTGTGTCTGTTTTTTTTGGGGGGGGGGGGTCCCGCCGGAGTTGTCCTTTAAAGGCTGGATAACCATTTAGGACTACATTCACATATACTCTATCCACAGTGGATTTCACACTGCGAGTTCGCAGAGAAATCCACTGTGGATACCTTCCCTGTCACTTTCAATGAGATTACATAGACGCGGCGGGATTGTCATCCCACTGCGAATATGTAAATTCTGGCCCCCATAACCCCCCGCCGCCCGGAATATACTTTACCTGGTCCATGCTCCAGATGCACCTGAGGCTCCCGGAGGTCCTGCCCAGCCAATCAGTGACTGCGCTGGGGCCGTGCACTGATTGGCTGAGCGGGACCTATGATGACTGGGAGCCTCAGATGCAGCGTGGATCAGTTAACTTATGCTCCGAACGGTGGGGGGTTAAGAGGGCCAGAATTTACATACTCGCAGCGGGATGACAATGACAGGGAATCCACTGCGGATAAGGTATGTGTGAATCTAGCCTAATGGACAGTTTCATTCTCTCTTATAAATTCAGTCAAGAATGGTCATCCAGGACATGGGGATTGGAGTGCGAGTACAATGCAGCCAGGGACAGACGTCCTGTTTCCTTCTACAGCCCATAACCACTATTTACCCCTGGGTCAGACTAGCTGGAGTCTCCTACATCTTCTCTGAAAGTAAATGCTCTGTCAGGGGAGGGGCTGGATTTGTGCAGCGTATCTCACTGTATGACTAGACAGCAAGATACATTCTCCTATAATCAGTCAGCAGAAAGGGTTGGCTTTTATCATAGTTGTTTTTGAGAACTGGCAGCGTTGACTTTGGGTGCATTTCCTATTTCAAGACAAAATCTATGTGTAGGTTATCTGTATATCTATCTATATAGTTCTCTATTTATGTATAGTTTAACAGAATTTATAGTCTGAAGCTTAAGCAACCAGGGAAAATACTCAGAATATAAGCTTGGAATTTGTTAAAGGAACGCATGTTATTTTGTGAAGCTAGACTATAATATAGATGGCTCCATATACCAGTGTTTTGCTTGGACTGTTACATTTGATGTATGTGTGGTGCCTCACTGGGAATAAATAATTCTTATATAATACACCAGTACAGACCGCTGGCACTTAACAGAGTTAGAAGACAATGTGGACCAGTTATACCAGAGCCATATGTCTATATTATTAGCATCATAAGAATAGGATGTACGGGTACTTTATTTTTATTACTTTAATAAAGTGAATCTGTCACAAGAGAACAACTATTCTTTCTATAGAAATCTCTTTTCATGTTTCCTTTAGATTCAGAACTGGATCAGCTTTGGTAGAGGCCACAAACCCCTGTGGTAGTTACTGACCAGCCATGGGCAATTGTATATACACTCACCGGCCACTTTATTAGGTACACCATGCTAGTAACTGGTTGGACCTCCTTTTGCCTTCAGAACTGCCTCAATTCTTCGTGGCATAGATACAACAAGATGCTGGAAGCATTCCTCAGAGATTTTGGTCCATATTGACATGATGGCATCACACAGTTGTCGCAGATTTGTCGGCTGCACATCCATGATGCGAATCTCCCGTTCCACCACATCCCAAAGATGCTCTATTGGATTGAGACCTGGTGACTGTGGAGGCCATTTGAGTACAGTGAACTCATTGTCATGTTCAAAAAACCAGTCTGAGATGATTCTAGCTTTATGACATGGCGCATTATCCTGCTGAAAGTAGCCATCAGATGTTGGGTACATTGTGGTCATAAAGGGATGGACATGGTCAACAACAATACTCAGGTAGGCTGTGGCGTTGCAACGATGCTCAATTGGTACCAAGGGGCCCAAAGAGTGCCAAGAAAATATTCCCCACACCATGACACCACCACCACCAGCCTGAACCGTTGATACAAGGCCGGATGGATCCATGCTTTCATGTTGTTTACGCCAAATTCTGACCCTACCATCCGAATGTCGCAGCAGAAATCGAGACTCATCAGACCAGGCAACGTTTTTCTAATCTTCTACTGTCCAATTTCAAAGAGCTTGTGCAAATTGTAGCCTCAGTTTCCTGTTCTTAGCTGAAAGGAGTGGCACCCGGTGTGGTCTTCTGCTGCTGTAGCCCATCTGCCTCAAAGTTGGACGTACTGTGCGTTCAGAGATGCTCTTCTGCCTACCTTGGTTGTAACGGTTGGCTATTTGAGTCACTGTTGCCTTTCTATCAGCTCGAACCAGTCTGCCCATTCTCCTCTGACCTCTGGCATCAACATGGCATTTCCGCCCACAGAACTGCCGCTCACTGGATGTTTTTTCTTTTTCGGACCATTCTCTGTAAACCCTAGAGATGGTTGTGCGTGAAAATCCCAGTAGATCAGCAGTTTCTGAAATACTCAGACCAGCCCTTCTGGCACCAACAACCATGCCATGTTCAAAGGCACTCAAATCACCTTTCTTCCCCATACTGATGCTCGGTTTGAACTGCAGGAGATTGTCTTGACCATGTCTACATGCCTAAATGCATCAGTGATTGGCTGATTAGAAATTAAGTGGTAACGTGCAGTTGGACAGGTGTACCTAATAAAGTGGCCGGTGAGTGTAGATTGGTCATATGTTTGGTGATTTGGGTTTGGCAACACTTTTAGGCTTTTAAGCAACAACGGCCGTACTTTATGCAGTGTTGAACATTGCCTATTCCTCTATGGGATACCGGACGGAGCGTACACTCATCGTATACACTCCGGCCAGGATCCCGTGCGGACCTGCAAATAACTGACATGTCAGTTTTCTGCAGCCGCAATTCAAGGAATTCAAGGAATTGCGGCCGTAGGAAACCCTGTCAGTTCACACAATTAGGTGAGCAGCTCCGGCCGCTTGCTTTATTGTGTGCTGTGGGAGGTTCTGACGCGGGTGCGCACTAATGCGCCCGCATCAGAACCTTGTGGCCTGAAAGATCATCGGAACGGCCGCTCTAATACGACATGTGAACTGACCTTAGGGGGGAACAAGTGTATGGTGCTCTAATACAAGCACATGGAGCAGTATTTTGTAGTAAGAATTACACATTATCTGCTAAGCGGATGGACACTTTAGTACATGTGGCTATATGTATCCTGTAGCCACTGAAATCTAGGAAATGTTTAAAAAGTCTCTTATATTGTTCTGCATTGCCTTGAAGCAAGCAGTTTCAGTTCTTTTAAAGTATTACAGTACAGTATCAGTAGATCTCTAGCTTTTAATTGTTCAGGACAAGTATGCCAGTCACAAACCCTTATGCATACAGATATAACAGATCAATAGGGCTACACATTGGATGTGTCATCTTTATACTAAATGTGCTGGTGAAAAAATATGCACTGTCCATAGGGAAATTACAGAAACCACCTGTTACATTATCCAGCTCTGAAACAAGACAAATGAATACATTATGTATATTTTATCTGCTACTCAATGTTGGTGATATTGACACCCACAGCAAGCTTTGGTTCTACAAGAAATTCGACTGAAGTACGACTCAAATGTGCATTGCATAGTGAAGTAGCAGATAAATGTTACTATAATCATAATATGCACTGTTCTTATGTTGTGGTCTAGTTTTTTTTTTTTTTTAAAGACTGGTCAGTAACTAGAATACATTCCTAAACAGCATAAACCACTGGTGACCCAGCCCTTCGCATGCAGACCATAAAACATCCTTTGTGAATATATATGTATACATCATCTATAAATGATTGCGCATTGTATGGTACTGCTACATGTCATGTTTAAAATTCATGCACAGTACTCCTCAAATCAATGCATGGCTATGTTCACACAACATTCTTTCCTCTCCGTTTAAAAAAAAAAAAAAAAAATTACATCTTTTATTTTAAGTTTAAATTGACATCTGTCATTTCACTGTTTGGCTTTGTTTACACAATGTCACAAAGACGTCTGTTGTTGCCTGTCATGCAATTCACTGAAGTCAATGGAATGACGAATGCCCAATGCACACAGTGTATAAAATGACGAACATTGTCTGCACAGTCGGCAAAATATTGATCATGTATGTGCACACTTTGTATAACACCCTCCGTTGCTACTCCATGTGGTGCTTGGCACATTCCTGCAGCCAATACTGCTGTATCGGCTGCAGGAACATTATGTATCTCTACCTCCATTCAATTAACCATTGACTACAATGTAAAGTATGGCCACAGGGCATACTTTACATTGTGTGAACAGCTATTGTTTCCAGACGCATGCTAAAATAACGATGTCTGAAAACAGTGGGTGGCATTGCATTGAATTCAATGTAATGCCACCTCTGCAGAAAATAACGGACACTGAAAAAAAAACAACATATAGTAGTGGGCCACTTTATTTTTTAGTTGTCCACATAGTTTTTCATCATCCTTTCACTCTTTTTACTATCGAATTTAATGGCTTTCCAAATAAAGACACATCCCCTTTTCCTATTTTTTAAAGCCAATGGACCATCGGGTACATTTGCTTTAATATGACCCATAGATATAACGGCACCGACGCAGGGAAGCCCGTGCCGCAGTCCGTTTTTTGAACCGCTGCCCAGTTCCAGTGTATGCCGCCGTTCTATCCACGGGTATCGGGCCGGGGCTGAAGCACTGGAGAATCAATGGAGCTGCATCATATGGGGGCGGGGGTTTCCTTCCACTGGGGGCGGATCGGCATGCCCCCAGTGCTTTAGCTCCAGCCCGGTAATCGTGGATAGAATGGCGCCATACACGGGAACCAGGCCGCAGTTCAAAAAATGGACCGTGGCACCGGCTTTCACGCACCAGCGTCATTTTATCCATGGCTCATATTAACGCAAATCTACCTGATGGTACATTTGTATTTAAAATTTGTGTTTTATATTTCTGTTTAAAATTTTTTATTGTTTAAAATGTTTAATTGTATAAAATTTCACCCAAAACATTTTTTTTTTGTTTCACAGGATATTTTATGGAAAAAGTAAGTATGTCATTGCAAAGCACAACTGGTGTAAGAACTAATAAAAGCTAATTTGGGTCTGTAGGTGAATAAATTCAAGAGCTATGGCTATTTAAGGACAAAGCCTAAAGTGGCCTCAAGTACAAAGCCAAATCTTTCAAATATGACATGCATTACTTTATCTATTAAGGCTATGTTCAATCAGACAGCTAAAAGGTGTCACTCCTGTCACTGATCCTCTTAAATGCAGCAATAGCTATTGATTGAGGTATTTTAACCCCTTCAAGACCAAGCCTATTTGCACCTAAAAGACCAGGCTCATTTTTCAAAATCTGACCTGTCTCACTTTATGCGCTTATAGCTCAGTGATGCTTTAACGTATGCTAGCGATTCTGAGATCGTTTTTTCGTCACATATGGCACTTTATATTAGTGGCAAAATTTGGTCACTACTTTGTGTGTTTTTTGTGAAAAACATCAAAATATCATGAAAAATTAAAAAAAATTGCATTTTATGAACTTTGAAATTCTCTGCTTCTAAAAAAAGAAAGTTGTATTACATAAATTAGTTACTAAGTCACATTACCAATATGTCCTATTTATTCTGGCTTCATTTCATAAACATATTTTACTTTTTAGGGTGTTACGGGGGTTAGAAATGTATCAGCAAATTACCACATTTTCGTGAAAGTTTCCAAAACTGATTTTTTTAGGGACCAGTTCTTATTTTAAGTTGATTTAGGAGGTTTGTATACTGGAAACCCCCATAAGTGACCCCATTTTGGAAACTAGACACCTTAATGAATTAATCTAGGGGTATAATGAGCATTTTAACCCTACAGGGGCTGGAGGAAAGTATTCACCATTAGGCCGTAAAAAAATGAAAAATTAAAATTTTCCAATAATATATACATTTAGATTAAAGTTTCTCATTTTCAAAAGGAACATGAGAGAAAAAGCACCCCAAAATTTGTAACACATGTTCTCTTGAGTACTACGGTACCCCATATGTGGGCGTAAACCACTGCATGGGCACACAGCGGGGCTCAGAAGGGAAGGAGCGCCAATTAGCTTTTCCATTGCAGATTTTGCTGAAGAAGTTTCCGAGCGCCAGGTGCATTTGCAGTGCCCCTGTAGTGTCAGCAGAGAGAAAAAAAAACATAAGTCACCCCATTTTGGAAAGTACACCCCTCAAAGAATTCATCTTGGGGTAGGATGAGCAATTTGACCCCACAGGTGTTAGAGGAAAGTATTCAAAATTAGACAGTAAAAATGAAAAACTCAAATTTTTTCCAATAATATGTTCCTTTAGTTTGAAATTTTTCAATTTCACGAGGAACAAGAGAAAAAAAGTACCCCAAAATTTGTAACGCAGGTTCTCATGAGTACAACGGTACCTCATATGTGAGCATAAACCACTGCATGGGCACACAGCGGGGCTCAGAAGGGAAGGAGCGCCAATTAGCTTTTTCAATGCAGATTTTGCTGAAGAAGTTTCTGAGCGCCAGGTGGGTTTGCAGAGCCCCTGTAGTGCCAGCGGAGTAAAATCTCGCCATAAGTCACCCCATTTTGGAAAGTGCACCCCTCAAAGAATTCATCTTGGTGTGTGGTGAGCATTTTGACCCCACAGGTATTAGAGGAAAGTATTCAAAAGTAGACAGTAAAAATGAAAAACTCGAATTTTTCCAATAATATGTTCCTTTAGTTTGAAATTTCTCGATTTCACGAGGAACAGGAGAGAAAATTCACCCCAAAATCTGTAACGCAGGGTCTCCTGAGTAGAACGGTACCCCATATGTGGGCATAAACCACTGTATGGGCACACAGCCGGGCTCAGAAGGGAAGGAGCGCCAATTAGCAATTTCTCTGCAGATTTTTCTGAAGAAGTTTGAGCACCAGGTGCGTTTGCAGAGCCCCTGTAATGTCTACAGAATAGAATCCCCCCAAAAGTGACCCCATTTCGGAAAGTACACCCCTCAAAGAATTCATCTTGGGGTAGGATGAGCATTTTGGCCCCACAGGTATTAGAGGAAAGTATTCAAAATTGGCCAGTAAAAATGAAAAACTTGAATTTTTCCAATAATATGTTGGTTTAGTTTGAAATTTATAAATTTCACAAGGAACAGGAGAAAAAATGTACCCCAAAATCTTTAACGCAGGTTCTCCTGAGTACAACGGTACCACATATGTGGGCATAAACCACTGTATGGGCACACAGCAGGGCTCAGAAGGGAAGGAGCACCAATTTGCTGGAGCAAAGCCGCAGCTAGTAACAGTTATTAGAATAGCGCAGTTACTAAAATACAATAAAAAAAATTAGATTACAGGTAATGTGGGGTGGTTACGGGTAATCTGGGGTGGTTTCGGGTAATCTAGAGGTGGTTACGGGCAGTCTGGGGTGGTTCCGGGTAATCTAGAGGTGGTTACGGACAGTCTGGGGTGGTTACGGGCAGTCTGGGGTGGTTACGGGCAGTCTGGGGTGGTTACGGATAATCTGGGGTGGATACGGTCAACATGGGGTGGTCACAGGCAACCTGCTGTGGTTACGGCAACCTGGGGTGGTTACAGGCAACCTGGTGTGGTTAGAGGCAACCTGGTGTGGTTAGAGGCAACCTGGGGTGAATACGGACAACCTGCTGTGGTTACAGACAATCTGGTATGGTTACAGGCAACCTGCTGTGGTTACGGACAATCTGGGGTGGTTGCGGACAATCTGGGGTGGTTGCGGACAATCTAGGGTGGTTACAGGCAACCTGCTGTGGTTACGGGCAACGTGGGGTGGTTACGGGCAACGTGGGGTGGTTACGGACAATCTGGGGTGGTTACAAACAATCTGGGGTGGTTACGGACAATCTGCTGTGGTTACGGATAAACTGAAGTGCTAATAGGTAATCTGAGGTGGGTACCTGTAATCTGGCGTGGTTACGGGCAATCTGGAGGGGGTCACTGGCAATTTGGGGTGGTTAGAGGCAAGGTGCAGTGTTCAGAGGCAAGGTGCGGTGGGCAGATGCAAGGTGTGGTGGTCATAGGCGATGTGCGGTGGTCATAGGCAAGGTGCGGTGGTCAGAGGTGACGTACGGTGGTCAGAGGCGACGTGGAGTGGTCAGAGGCGACGTGCGGTGGTCAGAGGCGACGTGCGGTGGTCAGAGGCGACGTGCGGTGGTCAGAGGCAAGGTGCGGTGGTCAGAGGCAACCTGCGGTGGTTGCGTGCAATCTGGGGGGTTACATGTAATCTGGCATGATTACGGGCAATCTGGGGTGGTTATGCCCAACCTGCAGTGGTTACGGGCAACCTGGAGGGGTTACAGACAATCTAGAATTGTTACGGATAGAGTTAAGTGCTTATAGCTAATCTGGGGTGGTTACATGTAATTTGGGGTGGTTACAGGCAATCTGGGGTGATTACGGACAATCTGGAGGGGGTCACTGGCAACGTGTGGTGGTTACGGGCAACGTGCGGTGGTTAGGGGCAACGTGCGGTGGTTAGGGGCAACGTGCGGTGGTTACGGGTAATCTGCAGGGTTACGTGCAATCTGACGTGATTACGGACAACCTGGGGTGGTTATGGGCAACGTGCGGTGGTTACGGGCAACGTGCGGTGGTTACGGGCAACCTGCGGTGGTTACGGGTAATCTGGGGGGGGGTTAGGGGTAATTTGGGAGTAAACTGCAATTATTACTATAATAAAAAGTGTGTGTTTTATTTTTTTGTATGTTTGTCACTTTTTGTACTTTATACATTCATTTTCACTGTATTACTATAATTACTGTGATATTTTCTATCACAGTAATCATAGTTCAGTGACAGAGACCAAATTGGTCTCTGTCACTTTAAATTTTCAGAGCTTGGCTGGTTGTGGAGCGCATGCGCACTTCATAACCAGCCAGGACACGGAAGAGGACGGAGCTCCAGGAGCAGGTGAGTATATGGGGAAGGGGGGGGGGACTGGGGGACGGGGGGACATCACTTTTTATCCCCTGTCACCAATCATTCATGGTGACAGGGGATAAAAATTGCCGGCGGCACATGGCACAAGCGATCAGCGGTATATAGTATATACCGCTGATCGCTTGTACCGGGATCCCACAGGGGGGGTCCCGATGACTGCCCCATGCTCTCCGCTACCTCCGGTGGCGGAGAGCATGGGGCTTTCATTCATTTTTCTTTTTTGATCACTGTGAACAGACATTAGTCTGTTCACAGTGATCGCGGCGGCCATCTTGGATCCGATGGCCGCCGCGGGAGGGGGGGTTAGTGACTGGGGCACTAGGGGCTGATCTGGGGTCTGATTTTTACTTATTTCATCTCCCCCCACCGTGGATTCACGGTGGGGGGAGATGAAATACAGCGGCGGCACCGGCCCATTAGTGACCGCCGTTTCGGCGGTCACTAAGGGGTTAATGGGGGTCAGCTGCGGAATCGCAGCTGATCCTCATTATCTCCGGTGCTGTACACAGATGAGAGCGGGATCGCTGTCCCTGCAGCGATCCCGTTCTCATCACAAAGCCCCCTCAAGTCAGGAACGTATATGTACATTCCTACTGCACGGGGCATGTGCAATAGGAACGTATATATACAGATGGCTGACGTGAAGGGGTTAAGGAGTTAAAAGCTGACATTTGTGTTTACTGATGTCCGCCATTAACAGGTATGGCAAGCATCCTTAAAGCCGATTTGGCCATGGTGTACATGTACAGCATATGTCAGGTTAAAGAGGATATGTCATTTAAATATGTAAACCTATTATCCAAAATGGCATAAAACATTATATACATTATGAAGTGTAAGAATACATGACATTTTCTGTAGAACTTCTGGGTCCTTTTATGGTGAAACAGCTGAACTGTACCACCAGGATTTACAGGATTCAAATAATAAATAAATGGACTCAGTCAATGTCACATAGCTTCCATGTGCACTACAGTAGACCTCTCCTGCTGTCATCTGAAAACAGCCACTGCGGAAACTCACTGGAGTTCAAAGATAGGCCTCAAAGATTCAGCCAAAAAACACTGATCTTTCCATATGCTCTTCAACAAGCCCTGCTGTGATGATAGAGATCCAGCCCTGGGCAACAACTGAACATGAACTAACCATGTGCTGTAATGTAGAATTTATTCCTGTGAATGTAGCAGTTATGCACTGTAGGGTTTTTTTCAAGCCACTTCTGAAATACTGGTCAATGCCACTACTTGTTACAGAAATACAGATCACAGGTATCTATGTACTATGTGTTCTCTCCATTGTGAAAACCCTTTAGAATTATAAAATTGGTGTTACTATGAAATAGATATATATCCGGTATACAGTGAGTTTTCGGGATTAATATACACCTTTGATGCTATAAACTACTGACAACATTTCCCAAATTCCAGATGAAGGTATTCTATTTTAGAGCATCCCTTTTTTTTTTTAGAAAATGACAGTTACAGTAACACTGTGCTCCCCTATAGGGTGGAATGGCATCCTGTTGCTTACCCTGGGCTGTGTATAAGATACACCATCTGGATGCTTCAGCATAATTCCTGAGTTGGACATCTTAGAGACCCATAAGTTTCCCACTTTTTCTGTTTGTGTTGTGGAACTCTACAACACTTCAACCACCCATATTTTGGCGCCAAAATGGCGGCAGTCTAAAAAACGTGTCCATAAAATAGCCATAAACTGTGAGAACATAGCCTAGAAGTGTTTTATAAAGATTTAAAGGCTGTGTTCACATCATGCATTTTTACCCCATTTTGGATGAATTTTTAAATCACTTTGGCTGTTTTTTTTCCCAAAATCACAGTAGAGCTATGTTCAGACTACTTTTCACAGCTCCGTTTAAAATAACGTCCATCACTGTATCTAAAATTACGGACATCATTTAGCTGTCTGGCCTCCAATGGCTGTTGGTACACTAGTTTGGGTTACTAATTGGACTTTGGATGTGGCTTAATTGAAAAGTCCATTAAATTTAATAGTAAAAACGGTGAAAGAACAGTGACAAAAGAAAAACTGTGTTTGAACAACTAAAAAAATAACGTCCGCTGTTTGCAAAAGACGTTAAAAAATGATTGACATTATCATTATTTTGATATCTGCGCAGACAACGTCCATTATTTAATACATTGTGTGCATTGGACGTCCGTCATCCCATTGACTTCAATGCATTGCATTGAAGTCAATTAAATCGCAGCAAAAACTGACGTCTTTTTAAATAGCAAAAGCGGACACCTTTTCTCGATTTTTTAACTTACTTATTTAAGTGTTTTATAGCTGCAGAAAAGTAATACTGTGAGGTAATTTTTTTTTTTACAATGCAGGTCACTACAGATCTATATTGGGGAACCCTTTTAAACTCTTCCACCAATGGAAGCAAAAAAGAAGCGATGTACCAAGCCTTTGTTAGTTATCATAATGTAGCACATGCTTTGCCTCAAGCTGCTTCCAAGTTTAGCATTGTGTACAATTTCCCAGGCCCAATTATGACACAATGTCTAACCACAGGAGGTATTTCTTTAAAGTCAGGGTGATGTTAATATAAACATTGCACTTGGGACAATTTCTTTAGCAAAAATATATCATCAACGCTAGAAGTAGCCACGCTGCTTAATAATTTAACCGCATTGTATATTCATGCAATCCGCTGAGGTTTGAAAGATATGTAGTGTGACATTGATGTCTCTAATACTGGGGACTTTGAGTAGCATAAATTGCAAAGAAAAGGGGAAAATTTGACACGTAAATGTTCCATATTTTACAAACATATTGAAAGAAACGCTAATCATTAACTGACAAACCAAGACCTGAAACTGTCTCCCTGCGCTTTCTTCATGTCCATGTACTTCCTAACAAATAAGATTGAATATGGATTTATATCCTGATAACTAGTGAAATTACTAGAGATGTCATAGGAGGTTAGGGTCAAAAGTGTAATGGACTTGGTAAACTGAGAACAGAAAATGTATTCATATATATATGCATATTTTACTCAGATACAAACATGTATACTGTATGTGAATTACAAAAAAAAGACTCAAGCGGGAGGGGGGGGGGACAGAAAGACAGTCGCCCATTCTGAACAATCTGTTTGGGATAAGCTGATCAAAGGGTGCCCGACTGTTGGCATCCCTAGCAATCAGATGAATTATGTGCTACTGCAGCCGAGGGGAAGCATTATGCATTGCCACCTGAAATCAGCTTTCATTCATGAGGCTCAATAAGGCATCAATTGCCTGGTGCAAAGAATACATAGAATTTGTGACTAATACCATCATTAAGCAAAACAACACATTCAGCCCAGTAAACAATAGTGATGATCGAACAGTAAAATGTTCGAGTCGAACCTTGAACGGTTGTCATCTCTGAGTACGCAATGGCAGAGAGAGCATGGCATTATTCCAGTCTTGTCTGCTAAGTTTCACAATCACTCACCTTTCCTTTTTATCACACATTTACCTGCACATCCAGATGCCACCATACATGTTTGCTGTGTTTTGTACATGGTTTGTGGCAAATAGCAAACAGTACGTCTTATCGATTGCTTTTAAAAATGGCCACTCTTCCACAAAGGCCTGATTTGTAAAATATACGACTAAGGTCTCATTCACACAGCCGTATGTTTTTGTGTCCACAATTTTTTGTCCACAATAAAACTTCCATAATGCACATCCATATTGTCTGTTCTTTTGCAAATCTGCAAAATTTGTTAAGAGCTAGTCGATGTAACAATTTGCGGATTTGCAAATTGTGGGAAATACACATCTGCAATCTGCAAAAAATGGATCCAATTGACTTGTGTCTGTGCAACAATTGCGGTCTGTTCTGGGATATGTCCGTGCCACAAATGGATCCAAAATTTGTCCGCAGTTATGGAAATTTTGCAGATGTGTGAATGAGCTGTGGATCTCTGCAGCTCCTCCAGAATGACCATGGGCCTCTTGGCTGCTTCTCTCATTACTGGTCTCCTTACCTGGACTGTCGGTGTAGGTGGATGGCCATGTCTTGGTAGGTTTGCAGTTGTTCCATACTTCTTCCATTTTTGGATGATGGACTGAATAATGCTCAATGAGATGTTTAGAGCTTGGGATACTGAAGAAATGAATCTATTTAATAATAAGGTGACTTCTGAAGGGGATTGGTAACTCTGTATTATATTTAGGGTGATTAGAGTACAGGGGGCTAAATACAAATGCACACCACACACTACCTGATTTTTACTTTAACCCCTTAAGGTCAAAGCCTATTTTCGTTTTTGCGCTTTTGCTTATTCCATTTTAAGTTTAAAAGTCCATACCGCTTGCATTTTTTCACCTAGAGACGTATATGAGCGCTTATTTTTTGCGAAACCAATTGTACTTTGCAATGACAGGCATTATTTTTCCATAACATATGCTGCGAAACCGGAAAAAAATCATTTGCGCTGTCAAATTGAAAAAAAAAACGAATTTGTTTTGATTTCGGGGAGTTTTGCATTTACGCCGTCCGTCCTATGGTAAAACTGACTTATTATGCATGTTCCTCAAGTCGTTACGATTACTATGATATATAACATGTATAACTTATATTGTATCGGATGGCCTGTAAAAAATTCAAACCATTGTTAACAAATATACGTTCCTTAAAATCGCTCCATTCCCAGGCTTATAGCGCTTTTATCCTTTGGTCTATGGGGTTGTGTGAGGTGTCAGTTTTTGCGCCATGATGTGTTCTTTCTATCGGTACCTTGATTGCGCATATACGACTTTTTGATCGTTTTTTATTACATTTTTTCTGGATTTGATGCGACCAAAAATGCGCAATTTCGCACTTTGGAATTTTTTTGCGCTGACGCCGTTTACCGTGCGAGATCAGGAATGTGATTAATTAATAGTTTGGGCGATTACGCGCGCGGCGATACTAAATATGTTTATTTATTTATTTATTAATTTATATTTATAAAATGGGAAAAGGGGGGTGATTTGGACTTTTATTAGGAGAGGGGATTTTTTATTAATAAAAACACTTTTTTACTTTTGTTTTTACTGTAACTAGAAGCCCCCCTGGGGGACTTGTATATAGACAGCACTGATCTCTCATAGAGATCAATGCTGTGTATATACACAGCAAAGATCGATTAGATCGGTCATAGATTACTATGGCCTGCTGCAGGCCATAGCAATCTATTGCCGAGCCGGGATCAGCGTCATTCCGACGCTAAGGCCCGGCACGGGCAGAAGAACGGATCTCCCACTAGATCCGACCCACTAGACACCAGGGATGTGTTTACCTGAGCCTCTAAGTGCAGCTGTCAGGTTTGACAGCTGCACTTAGAGGCTTAATTAGCCGGCGTGGCAACGGGACCCGCGCCGGCTAATAGAGGCACTGCCCGGCTGCACGTGTCAGCCGGGATCAGCGCCGTTCAGAGCGGGGTCCCGGCGGGACCCCGCTCTGAACACCCCGAGCGGCACCATGACGTATCAGATACGTCATGGGTCGCTAAGGGGTTAAAGAAGTCCAACTACTGTATTATAAAAAATGGTCAGCCAGCAGGGGCATGGGGAACATAATATACAATCAATGCTTACCTCTTCTTGTGCCTGGGATGCGTGACAGGCTCTGGAACGCCGGCTGGAAGGCAAGTTACGATGGTGTCACGACTTGAGGGAAAACGCATCAACTTGCTGATGGATTAACTGCTCAGCTAATCAGTGACTGCAGCGATGTCCCACCCCAGTCGCTGAGTGGTCGGTCTATTAAACGGGTCGTGATGCCGGCTCTGCAGGAGATCCCCAACCCCGTAGGAATCCAGGAGCGGCCATCCAGCACTAAAGAGACACGAGGAGAGTTGAGTAATGATTGTTTATTATGTTCCCTCCTGTGTCCTGCCATTTGAAATTTTATTTACATCACTGGAAAAATAACTTTTGACAAGTCATAAGACAAACAAAGAAAACAAACAAACAAACAAAAAAAAAAAACAGGAAAGTGCAACAGCAAGTGCCAGGACTTACCGCACATACTTCCTCCAGCAAGTCCAACAAGGTCAACCTACAGAAACCCTACTGCATCGACCTAGAGGAAGGCAAAAACCCTTATAAGGGGACAAACACTTGCCGGATCCGCAGCGAGTTGATCATGTGGCCGGGGCTGCGGGCGGGCACTGGAGCGTGCACATACTGTACCTGATCTCGGCTTGCTGAAGACTCCGGGAACCGCTGAAGCAAGCCGGAGCCGGGATCAGGTAAAGTATATGCTCCGGCGGCCGGGGGGTTAACAGGGCGGGCTCTCTTGGGCTCACATTAACCCAACAAACTGGGCATGAAGGATCCAACTAATCTCTGTTTAGGTGGAGTGCAAGCCAACAGGAGGGAGCCACCCCCACAAAAAAAAGAAAAAATGTGAGAACTTAAACACCTCAGTTCCCACTATTCAGTCTTAAGAGAAACAGATTGCTGATCTCAGGGAGACCCGCCAAATGATAACAGCTCAATGCAATGAAATCCTAGGTGCATTGCTCCCTGGGAGACATGAATATGCAAAAGAAGAGCCAGTGGAGCCTCATTTAAGAGTCTCGCAATACAGGACTAGCCAGATATCCCTCTGGGCAGGACGCAGCCAGGGGGTGGCTCCTGTAGGTTAACCACAAAAATCACCATATTAAGTGGCCTTATTGTTACACTTTATGTGGATACTTTGTGGAAGCCTGTGGCTGGTAGGGGTGTACACAGCAGATAACAGTCACAGTAAGTATATGCAGACTCACGTTTTGTTGCAGCAGCGCTGGATGATGTCCAGCAGGTGAGCAGAGTGTGGTTCAGCAGAGCTGGAGGTGGTAAGCGGCTGTTCCACTAACGGATCTGTGGGAAGATAGCACACAGCAGGAGCGGGTCCTGGGTAGGTGAGCGGCAGCGCCGCTGACAGACAGCAGGCAGGATGTGTAGCACTAGGTAAACCTTGCTGAGGAGTTTAAACAGCAGAGTGATCCCGTGTGCAGCAGTAGTATAATCAGGAGGTCTAGTAGCAGGACTCTGAAATAAGAGGACCGCAGAAATATACAAACAGGAGAGTCTATAAGCTTGAGGCAGACAGAAGCTAAGTTCTAACTGATACTCAGGCAGGGAGGGGCACAGGTGCACACATATTATAGCCTCAGAGAGCAGGTAAGATGGCCACTGAAGCTGCAGTGGCCATCTTGCAAAGAGGCAGAAATGCCCACAAACACAGCAAACATAAAACCAGGACCGGATCCTGACACTTATAAGTCACTGTAGGGAAAAACCAAGGCCAGGTATCCATCCACAGACAGCTGTTTCGGAGTGTTGCCCCTCATCAGTGTGGAACAGGATTCTGGCTAGGTGGGAGCAATGCCTAGTAAAGCCATAAGAGAAACAGATCGCTGATCTCAGGGAGACCAGCCAAACAATAACACTGCTGGCTGCCAGTCAAAGCGCTCAATGCAGTGAAATCATAGGGTACATTGCTCCCTGGGAAACATCAATATGCAAAAGAAGAGCCCGTGAAGCCTCATTTAAGAGTCTTGGAACACAGGACTAGCCAGATATTCCTCCAGGAGGCTCCATGGGCTCTTCTTTTGCACTATGCAGTTTGGCATATTGTGAACTGAGGTGGTGGAGTGCTGGCTATTTTTATTTTTTTTCTATGTCATTAGACATGTCAAAAGTTATACCCCGCACTGATCAAGAGATACAGGCAGCCAAAGACCGCAGCATCTGGCACATTCGCTCACCAGTGGAATCTCTGAAACTGCCCTGACTGCAAGTGGAAGTCTGTAAGACGATTTGAACAGTCAGAGCAGGCAGTATAGCCTCCCCGGCTATATCTCCTGATTACAGTGGGTCTCAGCAGTGTGACCCGGCAGGATCAATAGCTTTTGACATGTCTGATGACATTTTCATTGCACTTCACAATTATATGAAAGCATGAAAAAATTTGGAAAAATTCAAGGGGTATGAATACTTTTCAAGGCACTGTATCATATGATTTTTCAGAATATCAGCTCTCAGAACTAAACTGCTGGAAAGTGAGCGGTCATAGCAGTGTCAAACTGGAGTACCTTGGGCCCTTAAGAGGGACTCATTCATGGAGTCCACCTTTCAGCCATCACACTTATTTATGTTAACATAGATAAGACAATTTTCCATTTTGTAACCATACATATTACTCCCATACTGTTACTGACCAAATCCACTGTAGCAAAACCAATATTACCATTAATACCAGTATACAAGCGGCAAATATTATCACCAAACATATTACCATCATACTGTTACTGACCAAATCCAGCATACCAAGACCAATATTACCAATAATACCAGTATACAAGCAGCAAATATTATCATCATACATATTACCATCATACTATTACTGACCAAATCCACTGTACCAAAAACAATATTACCATTGATACCAGTATACAAGCAGCAAATATTATCATCATACATATTACCATCATACTATTACTGACCAAATCCACTACCCAAAACCAATATTACCAATAATACCAGTATACAAGGGGTAAATATTACTGCCATACCATGACCACTACTATGACCAACATACTGTTACTGACCCAATCTAATATACCAAGACCAACAGTTTAAATTTACAAGGGACACATATTACTTTTACATGATTATCAATACCACTATACACTGACTAATGCCACCACTCTGGTACTGAATTAAATCCACTGTGCAAACACCAATATCACTTTATACACTGACCATTTGGGAGGTAGATACCAGCCCTACAAGGCCCTGCAGGCCATATAAATGATTACAGTGCAGTTACATTCAATAAATCATAGGGTGCATCATCTTTGATCAGTCGCTCACTTTTCCTTTTCTTCTTCATCTGGTCTGGGCCATCAGAAGGACTTCTCCCAGCCATGACTCCACAGACTGGTCTAGACAAACATTTTAGGCTCCTCATTCTCACATCATTCTCATCTTCTCATTTTTATCATACTGTATGAAAGGGGTACTTCAGCAGAAAATATTTTCTTTAAAATCAACTAGTGCCAGAGATGTGTAGTTTAATTTGATTTAAAGGGGTAGTGCAGCGTTTAACATTTATTCACTTAATAACACACATTACAAAGTTATACAACTTTGTAATGTGTGTTATTTAAGTGAATGGCCCCCTTCCCCGTGTTCCCCCCACCCCGAAAGTGTGGTGCATTATACTCACGGACCACGATTGGCTGAGCATAACTGTGCTCAGCCAATCGCTGCTGAGCAGCTGATGACGCAGCAGAGGGGGGACGGCATGAGGGACAGCTGGAGCGCTCCGGCCGGCCTCCCGAAGATGACATCATCGACCCAGGATGGCGACCAGGGTCGACAGCAATTATGTAAGTATAATGCACCACACTTCTGGAGTGGGGGGAACATGGGAAAGGGGGCCATTCACTTAAATAACACACATTAAAAAGTTGTATAACTTTGTAATGTGTGTTATTTAGTGAATAAATGTTAAATGCTGCACTACCCCTTTAAAAATCTTCCATCTTAATTACTTATCAGCTGCTGTATGTCCTACCAGAAGTGGTGTGTTATTTTCAGTTTGACACAATGCTCTCTGCTGCCACCTCTGTTCATAACAGGAACTGTTCAGAGCAGCAGCAAATTCCTATAAAAAACTTCTCCTGCTCTCAATACTGGAAAGAATACACCACTTCCTGCAGGACATACAGCAGCTGATAAGTACTGGAAGACTGGAGATTTTTTTTTATTTAATAGTAGTAAATAACAAATCTTTGGCACTTTGTGTCCCTCTGTGCAACCCCCATATAGTATTAGGCCCATCTTTGCAGCTACCCTATAGTTTTATGCTCCTTATTGCAGCTTCCATACAATATCAGGTCTTTCTGTGCAGTCCCCATACAAGAGATAGCCCCCTCTGCAGTACTCATATAGTAGTGACCACCCCTCTGTGCTCTCCCTATATAGTAAATGGCCCTCTCTCTGAAGTCCCCATACAGTAAATGGCCCCTCTATGCAGTCTCCATACAGTAGATGTTACCCATGTGCAGCCCCCATACAGTAGATGGCCCTCATGTTTACCCCTGATATAACAGATGGTCCCATGTGGATAGGCAGTGTGTTAGATATGTTGCCTGTGTTGGCAGACTCAGACGCCTGTTAGTGTTCAGAACAGGTCTCCTGGATTCATGAAGCCCAGTAGCAGAGCTGCCGCTCGCCTTGGAGAGAGTGCTGTGAAGAACAAAAAATCTACATTTATTATAGTGCTTGAAAAAGCCCTATATTGTACTCCCTTTTCTTTGTTCTTATTCTTCCCCCATTTTCTGCAATAAATACAGCCAGAACCACTGTGCATACAGACTCTGTACAAACTGCATTTCGAAGCCCTCTGCAGTGACAGGTGACTGAAAATTCCCCCATAAAAATGAATGTTGGATTGTTCAGAAATTCAAATATCACACAGCACCGCACTAACCATCCAATCACAGCAAACACACAGCAAACAAAAAAATAGCTGGAATGTCGCAGCCAATAGAAACTCGCAGGTTCTTCACTCAATGCCTGACAACACCCACAGATAACATGTCACATGTCCCCTATTGGACAAGATGGCAGGTCCTTACTATTTTGACTCACTAATATAAAGATTTCCACAAGTTTATCATGGTAACCGATCAACTTTCTTTACTATTATAAGGTCACTGTGAATGTCAGTGTTAAAGGGCTAGTATAAAAGTTGCTGTTAGAGAAGAACTCCAGCCCCCCACCCCCTTTAACCCCTAGATGACCTAGGGTTTACAGATACGCCCTGACCGTCATTAGACAACCCAGAACGTACCCATATGCCCTGGGTGTCTAATGTGCTATGAAGCACGCTCAGGAGCAGAGTGTGCTTCATAGCAGGTGGGGGGCGGTTGCTATCAGCAGTCGGGCTCTCACCGTTAATGACAGGCTGCACCGATCACGCTGCAGCCTCTCATTAACCCCTTAAACGCTGCCATTGCAGCATTAGGCCATGTTCCCACAGCGTTTGACATCGGCCATTCCGTGACCCGACCCAGCCGTGACCCGGCCAAGATTATCATAGCCGGTACTGCAGCCGGAGCCGCACACTCCATTGTGTGCACTGACAGGTTCTCTGCGGCCGCTATTCAATGAATAGCGGCCACAGAAAACTGATATGTACGTTTTTTGCGGCGCCGCTGGGGATCCTGGCCAGAGTGTATACTATGTGTATTCACTCTGGCCGGGATTCTATCAGCTGCAGCACAATGTCAGTTCCGTAGTAACCACGGCCGTTGTTGCCGATTTTCAACAATGGTATGACTACTATGGAACACTGTGTGAACATAGCTTCAAGGTGTAAGTGACAGGAGCAGCTCCTGTCACTTACCGATTGCGACTCCCGCAGTGTGATTGCAGGGGTCCTGATCACTTTCATGAACCGCCGGCAGTCTCTTACCTTTCTCCATGTGGTCCGGCCGGCGTTCTGCTTATAAAGTTTCCACAGGCAGACTTTATGTGCAGAACGCCGATAACACTGATCAGTGAACGGCGTTAACGAAATGAATGGAAAAAGCGCCAGAGTTGCAGATTTTTTGTTACATTATATTTAAAAAATTTATAAAAAGTGATTAAAACACCCGATCTACACAAATATGGTATTAATAAAAACGAGATCATGGGGCAAAAAATGACACCCCATACAGCCCCGTAGATGACAAAGTAAAACTGTTATAAGAGTCACAATAGGGCTATTTTGCTAATACTTAATTGCAAAAAAAAAATTATTTCATAAAAAATAAAAATAAAACATTAGAAAATCTGTGTAAACCTGAATATTGTTGTGTTCGGACTGACCTATAGAATAACAGTGTCATGTAACTTTTACCACATAGTGCATTATGTGCGGAAACCCCCCTAAAGGTTACAATATTGCATTTGTTTTCTAATTTCACCAATTTATATTTTCATAAATAATATTTTAGGGTTCCATCATACATGTTATGGTAGAATGAAAGACGCCATTACAAAGTACACTTGTTCCTGAAAAAAATGGCCCTGTAGATAGAAAAATGAAAGTGATAGAGGGAGGAGGAAAAAAACAAAACACAAAATTAAAAATTGGCTCAGTCATATGGGTCATTTTGGGCCTGGTCATGAAGGGGTTAATCAACACTCATTACAAAGTTATATAATATTGTAATGTGTGTTAATTAGCTATCTAGCTATCTAGCTATCTGGACGTTCCAGCATGATGATCCAAAACACAAGGCCAAGTTGACCTCTCATTGGCTACAGCAGAACAAAGTGAAGGTTCTGGAGTGGTCATCTCAGTCTCCTGACCTCAATGTTGTTAAGCCACTCTGGGAAGATCTCAAGCGCACAGTTCATGCAAGACAGCCCAGAAATTTACAGGAACTGGATGCTTTTTGCCAAGAAGAATGGGCATCTTTACCATCTGAGAAAATAAAGAGCCTCATCCACAACTACCAAAAAAGACTTCAAGCCCTCATTGATGTTAGAGGGGGCAAAACATGGTATTAAGAATTGGGGTATGTAAACTTTTGATCAGGATCACTGGGATGTTTGTGGTTGTCATTATGATTTAAAAAAAGGAAACAAGGTAGTTTGACAATAAATGGCTTCACCCAACCACTAACCATGAATGGAAAAAAGGATATCATTCATGTTCTCTGAAAATAGGAGAAGAAAGCAGAAATTCTGCCAGGGTATGTAAACTTTTGAGCTCAACTGTATATGAAGTTGAGTAGTGAGCAGACTGCAGTAAATGCTGCAATAAAGGATCAATGCAGTACATTAAGCTCTATGAGCAATCAAGTTAACACTCATAGAAGTCCCTTAGGGGCACTACAAATGTGTGTAAAAAATAAATAAAAAGTGTTGTGTATGTGTGTATATATATATATATATATATATATATATATATATATATATAATGCCATTCCTTCATAAAAGTGTAAATCCCCCCCTTTCATATATAAAAATAAATAAAATGTTATAAAAAATTTTATAATGTTAAAAATGTTATAAAAAAATTATAATAAAAATCAAAAAGTCACATTTATGCAAGTTTGGTACCTACAAAAACCACAATTTATGGTGCAAAAAAGAGCCCTAATACAGCCCTATAGACGAAAAAGTAAAAAAGATTATATGGGTTAGAATAGAGAAATTTTAAAGACTATATATATATATTTTTTTTTAATGTGTACATTTTTTATAGTAAAATAAAATTATATAAATTGGGTATCTTTATAATCGTACTGACCTGAGAATTATAGATAAGATGTCAGTTTTACCACATTGGAAATGGTGGAAACATTATGCTGCCCAAATATGTGTCTGTACGTGGAAAAATGGAAGAGTTATGGCTTTTCAAAGGTAACAAGGAGGTAACTAAAACCCCCAAAAAGTTGGAGTTAAAGGGAAACTATCACCATTAGGCTATGTTCACACTACATAAATTCTTTCAGCTGAGAGTGGCGGGAGCAGAGGCGTGCAACCATCCTTTGGAGACACTGTGTCATACCTTCCAGCTTTTTGGATCGCCAAAGAGGGACACTTGTGGTCCACTCTAGAAAAATTTTACAGACATTTCTATATTTTTTAATTAACGTATCCAGGAACAGCCACAAATTGATGCATGCAATTAGTTACATTAATATCTGCAAATCTGCAGCAGATTCTTCCTTCGGCACCATTCGCAAATCAGTAACTGTCCGCATTTGCAGGGACTCTCTATCAGATAAGTGACACCGATACACAATGGCTTAATCGTTTTTTTGCGTCACGGAACATGGCCCCAAAACAGATCTGTAATACCTAGATGTGTGTATAGGGCTGTATGAACTGCATGTGTGAAAGGGGCCACAATGTCACAAAAAGACAAAAATCAGACACTTTCTAGAGCAACATGGAGAGTTTATTAATGCAAATCTAATTCCTAGGTCAGAGGGACATGTAAGGGACAAAGAGGGACATAGGGACTTTGGTCAAAAGTAGGAACTGTTCCTCCAAAAGAGGGACACTTGGGAGGTATGACTGTGTGACACTGAGGCAGGTGGGATTCTGCAGCAGGGAGCTCCACCGCCTGTTTTGCATGTCAATTATTTCGGCGGACTGCAGAATCAGCCAGCCCATAGAATGGTGTCTATGGAGCCGGCAGAAAGGCGCGCATCCGTTAGCGTGTACAGCCAGTGGAATTCCGCTGAGTTTATCCGCGAGAATTCCGAGAATTGGTTTCTTATTCGTCCAGTTTCTTATTCGGGGCTGAAGTTGGTTTCTTATTCAGCAGTTTCTTATTCAGAGGATTTTTGTTATTCCTGTTTTAGCCATTATTCTATGATAATATTCATATCCTACCGTAAGTGAGGTGCCCTGAGGAGATTGGTGATAAAAATGGCCAAAAGGACCCCACGGTTGGCATAAAAATGGGCATCAAAGTAAAAACACAAAATTATGATTTAAAAATAAAATTGACTTTGGGCGACTGATCTCACACTGTCTACACACAGAGAGGGATGCCCAGCATTACATCCGAGAGTCCAGCCTGGCCCAAAGTGGTTCTGGGTATAAAAACTGCATTCAAAGTGGGCATACTGGCATTTTTCATGATTTGAATAAGTAACAGGTGTTTTCAAAGGGTTAAATGAGTTTGGGCCACTGACCACACTGATAATACATAGAGAGGGATGCCCCCGCATCACACTGATAATACACAGAGAGTAGCTCCAGTGCTCCTAATGGTCCTTATGTACAGTGTAGCAAATGCCAAACTGCACCACAATAGCAGCGAGGATGAAAATAAGAGACATCCCTTCATCCATGGCGTCTCCGTTGCAAAAGGGACATATCAGCAGGTTAGATTACTCTCACCTCCAGTTCCCCTTTAAGGCCAGTTCACACAGAGTAAAATCGGTGGAATTCTGCATCGGAACTCTCCGCTGCCGAATCCCGCCTGCCTCAGTGACATACAGTCTGTCTATGGGAGGGATCACGCGCCTCCGTTCTCCACGTCTCTCCGACCGAGGCGCGGAGAACGGAGGCGCATGATCCCTCCCATAGACAGACTGTATGTCACTGAGGCAGGTGGGATTCGGCAGCGGAGAATTCCGACGCAGAATTCCACTGACAGGACGGCAGGACTCAGAGCACAGGCACTGCACAGCACCTACAAGGGGGAGCTTGCGCCGTGCACAGACCAGGGACAAGGAAAATGTCACGTCGGCCGGGGGGGGGGGGGGGGGGAGCGGCTGACGGCAGCACAGGCACAATACCTACAAGGGAGCTTGCTTGGGGACCGGGGACAGGGAATATGTCACAGCGGCAGTGTCGGACTGGGGTACCTGGGGCCCACCAGAGGAAATTATCCTTGGGGCCCACCAACATTGAACCAGTGAGACACGACATGCTGACCCCGCTCCTTCCCTGGATTCATCTGTATCTGTGACAAATCCCTTGGGAACAACATTTTTAGTCGAACTAAAACTCTTAGAACCCCCTACATTTATAAAGCTCTCAGGGTATGCTGGGAGTTGTAGTTTCTGAGGGCACAACATTTTAAGAAATCAGTGTGTGCAGAGTCTCCTGGTGGCTGCAATCTGTGGGTGACAACCATCAGCCCTGAAGGTCCAGCAATACATCTGTCTACACTGTACTACAACTCCCAGCATATCCTGAGGGCTGCAGACTGTCAATTTGGCCCTCCCCTTCCTCGACCAAGCGCATGCTATTGGTATATATATGGTATTACCAATAATACCAGTATACAAAGGGGAAATATTACAGCCACACCACAACCATCACCACCATATTGTTACTGACTAAATCCTGTATACTAAATCCAATAAAACACAGTGCCAGATAACAAGCAACAAATATTACCACCACATACTGACTAATACCCCACTGCTACTGACTAATCCACTGTACACCTATCACTATCACCTCATCCAGTCATATAGAGGTACCCAGCTCTACACAGGTTCTGTACACCAAATACATTACAGTGCAGATACATCAAGTGACTCACAGGGGACGTCTTCTCTGATCGGAGTTCTTCCCTTTTCATCTTCTTCTCCATTTGCCCTGGGCCGTTATGAGAACTTCTCCGAGCCACAAATCCACAGAATCTGCCAGACAGACATATTAGGCTCCTCACTCTGTCACATCCTCATCTCTCTACAAACTGCACATCTGTATTGGCCCCTTATAGATAGCTCCCCCTGTATTACCCCCTTATAGATGTCTCCCCCCTTTATTACCTCCCTTATAGATGGCTCCCCCTGTATTACCCGCTTATAGATGGCTCCCCCCTGCACAGTAGATAAAAAACAAACAAACACACAACTCACCTAACAAGCGCTCCCTTGTTGTTGCTTCTTCTCCTCTTCTGTCCCCGGCTGATGCGTCGCTCTCTGGGGGATTCACAGGGAGCGCACACATCCGGAAGCTCAGTGTGCACCCGGGCCGGGACCTCCGTTACAGGAAGTCCCAGCGACGCACATTGAGGTTCCTGATGCGTGCGCTCCCTGGGAATCCCCCAGGGATCGAGGCATCCGTCAGGGGCCGGATTTCCTCTTGCGACCGCAAGCAAGAAAGTGCTTGCTGTCGCAAGAGAGAGAGAAGGGGAAAGGGGGGCGCGCAGGGCCGTCTTACCCATTGGGTATGGTAGGCGGCTGCCCGGGGACCCTTGCGTCCTAGGGGGCCCCTGCCGGCTGTTACAGCGGGCAGGGGCCCCCTAGGACGCCAAGGCCCTCGGGCAGCCGCCTACCAGGAGACATGGTGAGGAGCATGTGACCACTATGTTATTGATACACAGCAAAGCCGCCACATGTATCATATGCATCGCACGTCGTGTGTCCGTTTCTCCTACAGATTGTCCCGGGCTGAAAGGGTTAAGGAGCCCTGTAACAACGGTTGAGACTAGAATGGAGGGGCCAGAAGGAGGTTCCTCCTTCTGGACACCGTAATCTAGCTTATTCTGTGCAGAGCAGGCTAGAATGGAGTGGCCAGAAGGTGGTTCCTCCTTCTGGACACAGTAGTCTAGCCTATTCTGTGTAGAGCAGGATAGAATGGAGTGGCCAGGATGAAGTCTCCCTCTGGACCACGTAATCTCCTTCTGAACACCGTAATCTAGCCCATTCTGTGTAGAGCAGGCTAGAATGGAGTGGCCAGAAGGAGGTCCCTCCTTCTGGACACCGTAATGTAGTCTATTCTGTGTAGAGCAGGCTAGAATGGAGTGGCCAGGAGGAGGTCTCCCTCTGGACACCGTAACATAGTCTATTCTGTGTAGAGCAGGCTAGAATGGAGTGGCCAGGAGGAGGTCTCCCTCTGGACACCGTAACGTAGTCTATTCTGTGTAGAGCAGGCTAGAATGGAGAGGCCAGGAAGAGGTCTCCCTCTGGAAACTGTAATCTTCTTCTGGACACCGTAACATAGTCTATTCTGTGTAGAGCAGGCTAAAATGGAGTGGCCAGGAGGAGGTCCCTCCTTCTGGACACCGTAATATAGTCTATTCTGTGTAGAGCGGGCTAGAATGGAGTGGCCAGGAGGAGGTCTACCTCTGGAAACCGTAATCACCTTCTGGACACCGTAATGTAGTCTATTCTGTGTAGAGCAGGCTAGAATGGAGTGGCCAGAAGGAGGTCTCCCTCTGGACCACGTAATCTCCTTCTGAACACCGTAATCTAGCCCATTCTGTGTAGAGCAGGCTAGAATGAAGTGGCCAGAAGGAGGTCTCCCTCTGGACACCGTAACATAGTCTATTCTGTGTAGAGCAGGCTAGAATGGAGTGGCCAGAAGGAGGTCTCCCTCTGGACACCGTAACATAGTCTATTCTGTGTAGAGCAGGCTAGAATGAAGTGGCCAGAAGGAGGTCTCCCTCTGGACACCGTAACATAGTCTATTCTGTGTAGAGCAGGCTAGAATGGAGTGGCCAGAAGGAGGTCTCTTTCTGGACACCATAATGTAGCCTATTCTGTACTGACAAGGCTAGAATGTAGTTGCTAGAGGTTTCTTCCCCTACCAAACCCCCTCTCGCCGCCCCTTTATCCCTCACACATGGTTGCCCAGAATTTGGCGTAATGGTGCGATTAGGCAGCCTCAGAGGCATCCATACATGCTGCCCCTGCTGTTTCCTGTCCATTTCCGTGGTGTTTCCATCATTTTCTGAGGTTGACAGGTTTTCACGCAACCTTCCCTGGGCCGAGCTTGGGTCCCTTGCAAAAATGCTCGAGTTTGCCATTGACTTCGTCTCGAGTACTGAGCACTTTAGTACTCACTCATCACTAATGGTGACTTTTTTTTTTAGTTTTTCAAGTCGATATTAGCGCATTATTTTCAAACATTGTTCTTATTTTTTCATTACTTGTGTTTAGGGGTCAGTTGTTAGTATATCCCGTCTTGGATGGGGTATTGATAAATGTATTTAACGTGTTTTTACCTCTGTTATGGTCTTTTAAGGAGGCTTGTCTCCCTCTTATACTAATTTTGTATACTTTGACTAGCTTTTGCGTGCATACGTTTTTTTCTGTCCGAGTTGCCAGAGGTAGGTCATAACCCTGGAGTTTATAGTTGTAGTTCTATTGAATTCCTTTAAAAGTCCCTAGGGGAACTATCAGACGAATCTAACCAGATAGCCCCCTATTGCGCAGAGGAGGATGGTATGTGTCTCTTACCTTCCTCTTTGTTGCAGTTCCTGTGATGTTAGCCGTGTAATCCTCGGTCATGAGCACTGTTAGAAGTGCTGCCCCAGAACGCCATTATCACTCTGGGGGCGGGGCAGTGCTCTGGATCAAGGCTTACACTGCTAACAGCACGGGAATGGGGCAGAGGAGGAAGGTAAAACATATCTTCTTCCTTAGTGCCCTATGTGCAATAGGGGGTTATCAGCAGGTTAGATTCGCCTAACCTGCTGATAGTTCCCCTTTAAAGCACATCTGTCACATCAATATGATCCAAGCTGCACACATAACTAGATTGTTTATGAAGGGACATAGGTAAACAGACCCGTTTTAACCCCTTAAGGACCGTGCTAACTTTCGTTTTCCTCCATGTGCTTAAAAGCCCATAGCACTTGCACTTTTACACCTACAGACCCACATGAGCCCTTATTTTTTGCGTCACTAATTGTACTTCGCAATGACAGGCTGAATTTTTCCATAAAATATGCTGCGAAACCAGAAAAAAATTATATGCGCAGTGAAATTGAAAAAAACACAATTATTTTTCTTTGGGGGGGCTTCATTTTTACGCCGTGTGTCCTATGGAAAAACTTAGTTGTTATATATGTTCCTCAAGTCATTACGATTAAAACAATATGTAACATGTATAACTTATATTGTATCTGATGGCCTGTAAAAAATGAAAACCATTGTTAACAAATATACGTTCCTTAAAATCGCTCTAATCCCAGGCTTATAGCGCTTTTATCCTTTGGTCTATGGGGCTGCGTGAGGTGTCATTTTTTGCGCCATGATGTGATCTTTCTATCGGTACCTTGATTGCGCATATGCGACTTTTTGATCGCTTTTTATTACAATTTTTCTGGATTTGATGCGACCAAAAATGCGCAATTTTGCACTTTGGGATTTTTTTGCGCTTACACCGTTTACCGTGTGCGATCAGGAATGTGATTAATTAATAGCTCGGGCGATTACGCACGCGGTGATAAAAAACATGTTTATTTTTTTTTATTTGTAAAATGGGAAAAGGGGGGTGATTCAGACTTTTATTAGGGGAGGGGATTTTTTATTAATAAAAGCACTTTTTTAACTTTCACTTACAGTAATATGAAGCCCCCTGGGGGACTTCTATATACACAGTACTAATCTCCCATTGAGATCAATCCTGTGTATATAATAGAGCAATGATCCATCAGATCGGTGCTCTATTATAATGGTCTGCAGACCATCTGAATAGATTGCCGAGCCGGGATCAGCGTCATTCCGACGCTGAGCCCCGGCCGGCTCATTAGAACGGATCTCCCCTCCGCAATCGTATCGCGGGGGGGAGATCCCCCACTAGACACCAGGGAGAGGGGGCACAGCTGCTATTCAAATGCAGCTGTCAGCTTTGACAGCAGCATTTGAAGTTAATTAGCCGGCCGCGGCGGCTAATACACGCGGTCCCTGGCTGCACATAGCAACCGGGGACCGCGCGCTGCAGAGAGGGCTCACGCCGGGAGCCCTCTCTGTTTACTCTTAACGGCCGCATGACGGGTATACCGGTCATGCGTCGTTAAGAGGTTAAGCCAGTGGTTGTTTGTTAAATTTTTAAAAACTAGTTTCCCCCCCCCCCCACCA
The DNA here is from genome assembly GCF_027789765.1 of Dendropsophus ebraccatus. NCBI lineage: Eukaryota > Metazoa > Chordata > Amphibia > Anura > Hylidae > Dendropsophus > Dendropsophus ebraccatus. The sequence goes on along the minus strand of NC_091456.1, from coordinate 78,582,858 downwards.
TCTAGGAGGCAGGCTCTTGGGACACAGGTCATGCAGGAGGCGAGCTCTTGGGACATAGGGCATGCAGGAGGGGGGCTCTTGGGACACAGGGTATGCAGGAGGGGGGGCTCGTAGGACACAGGTTACCCATGAGGCAGGCTCTTAGGACACAGGTCACTCAGGGGGTGGGCTCTTAAGACACAGGTCACAAAGAGGGCAGGCTCTTAGGACACAAGTCACACATCATCGTACTGAATTGAAAGAAAACATTTTTAATGGTACAAACAGACATGACTGATCCGCAGCAAATTTCTCACTGCAGATCACTACCCTGTAATCTATGTGCCGACATACTCGTAGCAGGATTGACATCCTGCTGCGAGTATGTCAGTACTCTGCGATCCGGCTTGCTTTGGGGTTTCCCTGCTACACATCCCGCTCAGCCAGTGTGCTGCCCTGGAGCAGCACACTGATTGGCTGAGTAGGATGTGTAGCCGGGAACACCAGAAGCAAGCCGGATTGCGGAGTAGGTAATGTATATGCTCCGGGCGGCGTGGGGGGTTTGGCGGAGGTTAACGGGGCGGTCTCCCGACATACTCACAGCAGGATGTCAATCTGCTTCGAGTATGTCTGCCCATAGAGATTACAAGGCAGTGATCCACAGCGAGAAGTCCGCTGCGGATCAGTCGTGTGTATTTGTACCCTAAAGCTTAGAAAGTGGCAATCAAAACAGGGGCGGGTGATTAGCTGTCTCTTCATCTAGCTACGTGTACAGCTCAGAACAATTCACTGTAAAGTTTAAAAATAAAAAATAGCTTACAAGTGGAATTGTTGGGATTTTTACCATATCCCTAACCCTGTCAACGAAAAGTGCAGGGCAACACATCTGCCCTGAGCAGGGGGGAACCCCATTAATCTTTTTTTTTTTGTACTTATTCGAAAAACATGTAGGGTTCTTCCTAATTCCATCACCAGCCAGGTTAAAAAACCAAACAGCAGCAGCCTAGTAGTACCAGGGTGGGAAGAACCCTCTATGTGTGCCCTCCCCAGCATAATAATAATAATACCAGCCTGACACTGCCCAGTCCAGGGGCGCCAAATTTGACGCTCAGGGACTACTGGTACTCGGCTCTTCCCAGTACCCCTTGGTACTGGGGTAATAATGGGTGGTGGGGGGTTAGTGTTAGCCATTTCATACCAGCTAACTCTAAACCAGTAATGGATGGCGTCTATCAGGCAGCTTCCACTACTAAGCCTGTAAAGTAAATAAAAGATAAAAACAAAACAAATAAAAAAAATAACACTGCCACAACCCTTGTTGACAATTTATTTATTTATTTTAAAAAGCTTGTCATAAGAGATGAGCAAATGTACAGTAGGAACAAAGAGCTTTGTTCCTATCTAGATTCTGCTCATCAGGCTGCGGAGCTTTGAAGTCTGCCCCACTCACTGCTGGAAAAAGATTGATCCAGTCCTTGGAAAGTGGAGAAGTTTCCCAGGACTGGATCCATCTTTTCCCAGCACCTTGGAAGGAACAGCAGTGAGCGGGGCAGACTTTAAAGCTGTGCAGCCTGATGAGCAGAATTCCGATAGGAACAAAGCTCTTTGCTCCTACTGTACACTCACTCATCTCTACTGGTCATCAATGAAGTCCAAAGAATCCTCTGGATACTGATATCTGAAAAACAAAAGGAAAGACACAAAAAACAGGCAGGAGCAGAACGCCTATGATTTTGACAGGTATGCTGCACCTTACAAGTATCCAGATGCTGTGTACAATCTGACGCACAAGGTGTTAAGTGACGATGCATTGAATGTGGATTCAATGCATCGTCACTTAACACCTTGTGCGTCAGATTGTACACAGCATCTGGATACTTGTAAGGTGCAGCATACCTGTCAAAATCATAGGGGTACCACTGGGGTACGGACTGATCTCACACTACACCCATACCAGAAAGGAAGTGGAATTTGTGCCCCATTCCTTGCTGGGATAGGTGCAGCGCAGGAGAAGGGGAAAGGTCCATACTCACCTCCGACGTTTTCCTTATTCATCACAGCCCGACACACTGAGCTTAAAGTGTTTCGGGCTCTGGCTCTTCAAATCTGCCATCAGCCAATCAGTGGCTGAGGCGGGACTCTGATACAGCCACTGACTGGTTGAGCAGAGATTTGTGCCACGTCAGCTCTGCCAGGCAGCGGCTGTAGCAGTGTCCCATCTAACTCTTGGCCAATCCCCCTTAAACGGAGAACAATAATGCCCACAGGGGTTAAAGGGGTAGTGCACGAACTGGAGAGAATGGAACGGCTGCACATCCCAACTATGGCTTATACTAATGCCGCTAGGCCTATATTAAAAATCAACACCAGAGTGTCTGTATATGAATTGATCAAGCCATATTGCCCCGTGTACCACCGCGCAGGTCCTCTGGTCCACACGGGTCCCTACGTTAACTCCACACCGTGTCGGTCAGCGACCGCCAACCCCGCAAAGCGTGCACATAAAGGGAAGGGAGGCCATGGAACGGTCCTGCAACCCCAATGTCACAGGACCAGACCCAAAAAGCCCCACCAAAACCAGCCAGCACCACCGGCGGGGAAGGCTGCCCCCAAACGACACAAGTATGGATATGGTATTGCACTTACCATTGCTGCTCTCACAGAATGGGGAAGACATAAGGTCCAGACATGTGAGCACAGGCATCTCCTGCTAATTTTGGTCATGTTGGTCTTATAAAGGAGTGCGAGCTGTTCAGAGAGGGAGAACTGTAAAACACGAACTGGAGAGAATGGAACGGCTGCACATCCCATCTATGGCTGATACTAATGCCGCTAGGCCTATATTAAAAATCAACACCAGAGTGTTAAAGGGGTAGTGCGGCGCTAAAAAATTATTCACAGAATAACACACATTACAAAGTTATACAACTTTGTAATGTATGTTATGTCTGTGAATCGCCCCCCTTCCCCGTGTCCCACCACCCCCGCCCAAGTACCCAGAAGTGTGTGGTGCATTATACATTACGTCCGAAGATGACGTTTGGCACAAGATGGCGGACGGCCTCGACACGGATCAGGTAATGTATAATGCACCACACACTTCCGGGTACACGGGCGGGGGTGGTGGTACACGGGGAAAGGGGCGATTCACAGACATAACATACATTACAAAGATGTATAACTTTGTAATGTGTGTTATTTTGCACTACCCCTTTAAATTACCCCCCTGGGGACCAGACTGTGGCTTTTTCTCCCTAGAAAAGGGTCACTAAAAATGCCATACATATAAGCTTCGACTTTTTTTTTCTAGTAGATCCTGTCCTATTTTCTTCTGGAATTCTGGACACTTTCCTGAGCACATCAGGAAAGCCTCCAGACTTCCGGTGACAGGCTGGGGCAGGAGGCTGCACGGAGCGTCGGGTGCAATGCCCCCCGCCCCTTTGGGGAGAGTTTCAGTGCAGCGGACGTCATACTACAGCTGGGAGCAGACCACAGGCGACCAGACCCTGGAAGCAAGCAGACCGAAGGCCCAGCAGTGGTCCTCCCCATCCCCCCCCCTGACCACGACAAAGTGATAAGGTCCCCCAGGATGCAACAGCGATGTATGCAGCCCCACCACCCCCCAACCGGAGACCTCTGCCGTGATGTCTACAGTATCTTTTCTCCACCCCCACATGGTTTTGTTTTGGTTGGGGTGGTCACCCAGCTTGCCCAGTATTCTGTTCTCAGTATGATGTGGTCACTCAGCTTTTCCAGGATCTTGTAGTAGGTATGTTGGAGGTGCTGGTATGTATCAGGAAATCCTGAAGGCATTGCCTGATGGTTTCCTGGAAGTAAAAATGGATCAGGCCCCTTCACACGTCAAGAAAATGTGCCCAAATTTCTTATCAGGACCAGACCCATAGGGCTACATTATTGGCCAACACCCTTCAGGACTTATCTTGAGAAGTGTCTGTTCCGGAAAAGTGGTCATGATTTTTTTCGATCCAGCCTATTTACATCCAAAATTTCGGCACAGATGCCCCCATAGAACTCTATGGGAACGCCAGAATTCCTGACACTTTCCTGATACACATGAGTAAAGTGTCCGGAATTCATGATTGGTTGAAAGCGCCTCTAACCTCGTCCTCAGCAGTGCTGCCCACCACTGCACACCCCCAGCCAGACCTCAGCAACAGTGGTTAAGCAGCACGCACATCGCACGGGATCTCAGCAGCGCTGGCAGGTCCCCTGAAAGACCCCCTGGTCCTTGCAAGCGATGACTGAAGAGGGAGAAGAGGCAATACAGGGCTGAACAGAAGAGCAGCCAAAGGAGGGTCCAGGACACCGCCTAGAACTACAACTCCCATCGTGTCCTGCCAACAGTTCACAATGGAAGTTGAAGTTTTGCAGCCTGTTGCCATCCAACTCCAACACCCCCCCCCATCATGTCATATTGGTATTTTTTAATGGTTGTAGTTCTGCAACAGATTAGAAGATGAAACAGTATATTAGGGGGAAGCAGAGGCAGAGTAGAACAACATCTGCCAGCATGGTGTGTGGGGTAATATGCAGGACTACATCACCTAATGGAAGGAGATGATGGGGAGACAGTGGCACAGTACACAAGGGTACATGTGATGTATGTGCAATGTATGTTGGCCTACTAGACCATATTGAAAATCTTGAAGACGATTCCTGACCAGGGGGAAATATGGTCTTAGTATGCCAACATACATTGCACATACATCAGGGCTCCAGATGGCGACCAAAATGGTCGCCAATGCGACTGACATTTTGCAAATGGCGCCCACATTTACTAATCTGGGCGCCATTTGCGACTAGCCCCGGCGGCCGTGCGCTGTCTCTTTAAGTCCGGGCCCCCGGCTGATGCGCGGTTGCCCGGGGTGTCCCGTCCTATCCCCGGCAGCGCGGCGCATCAGTGAGCTGCCTGGGGCCCTGACTTCCAGCACAGGAAGCGCACGTCAGAGACGCTTCCTGTGTCAGAAGTCACAGCCCCGGCGTACAGGGAGCTCACTGATGCGCCGCGCTGCCGGGGATAGGACGGGACACCCCCGGTAGCCGCGCATCAGCCGGGGACAGCGCCTGAAGAAGAAGAGGATCGCCGGGGGAGAGGGTTGTCAGGTGAGTTTGTGTGTTTGTTTTTTTAAATACTGCTTAGCATAGAGGAAAGGGGGGGGGCATCTATAATGGGGGGAAGAGAAGGGGGGGGCATCTATAATGGGGGGAGAAGAGGGACCATCTATAAGGGGAGGGGGTATCTATAAGAGGGGGCATCTATAATGGGGGGGGGGAGAGGGGGCATCTATAATGGGGGGGAGGAGGGGGCATCTATAATGGGGGGGAGGAGGGGGCATCTATAATGGGGGGGAGGAGGGGGCATCTATAATGGGGGGGAGGAGGGGGCATCTATAATGGGGGGGAGGAGGGGGCATCTATAAAAGGAGGGGGTCATCTATAAGGGGAGGGCAAACTGGCTGCAGACACTGGGAGATAGATATATGCACAATTATTATTATCAGGGCCCCTCAGGTGTCTGTATTGTAGGGGGTCACTTGCATTAGTCACTAGGTGAGAGATATATCTATTTATATACACATCTTGTGGGGGGTCACTATGGCTGCAGTCATAAGTCTAGCTTAGTATGTATAGACTGTTGCAAGCTTTTAAAGGGAACCTGTCACCCCCGGTGACAGGGTGACAGGCTCCCAACCCCCCGTTAGAACCCCCTATACTCACCTCATTGCGCCGGGTCCCGCTTCTGAAGATGGTCGGGTCACGGAGATCTCAGCCGCTGCAGCCCGGCGCGCACACTGAGAGATGAGTCCAACGCTCATAGAGAATGACGGAGCACTGAACTCTCCCGTCATTCTCTATGAGCGTTGGACTCATCTCTCAGCGCACGCCGGGCTGCAGCGGCTGAGATCTCCGTGACCCGACCATCTTCGGAAGCGGGACCCGGCGCGATGAGGTGAGTATAGGGGGCTCTAACGGGGGGTTGGGAGCTTGTCACCCCGGCACGGGGGTCGACAGGTTCCCTTTAAGTTCAAGTTCAGAAGAGTAAGCCTCATTAAAAGGCTAGCCAAGTGAAGCTGAAGTACTGAGTCAGACTGTATATGGTTGTCAAGTTGCAAGTTTCCATGTTGAACGTTTTCAAACTAAGAAAAGAAAGGATCTAAAGGAGGAGGATGCTAACATAACATTAATTTTACATGGTTTAAAATGTTGGCGACCAAATATTCTATTTGGCGCCTAAATTTTTCAGGTTAGGAGCCAATGGCTCCCAGGTAAATTTTTTAGTCTGGAGCCCTGTACATCACATGTGCCCTACATGGCCCCTCATGTACCGTGCCACTGTCTCCTGCTCATGTACCGTCATCCTCTAATCTGTGGCAGAACTAAAACTCCCATTATGTGATGTAGTCCTGCATATTACTTCACACACCATGCTGGGAGATGTAGTCCTGCATATTACTCCACACACCATGCTGGGAGATGTAGTCCTGCATATTACTTCACACACCATGCTGGGAGATGTAGTCCTGCATATTACTCCACACACCATGCTAGGGATTGTAGTTCTACGAGTGTATTCTCACCTGTCCTGGTTCCTGCTCTGGCCTCCTGGAGATCACTGCTGCCCACCTTCTGGGGAACACTGTTACTAATGCTGAGGTCTGAGGGGGGGGGGGGGGGGGGGGCCCTTGTTGGTTGCTGCGGGAAGGGCACCACTGCTGCTCAGTTCCAGGTGGGAGTTGTAGTGTGGCAGGCACCACACTGTTGAGGTCTGGAGGTGGGGTGGATTGGGGGAGGGGCCTAGGAAAGCGTCCGGATTACTGGCGCTCCCATAGGTGTTGGGTGTTCGTGCCAGAATTCCAGGCGAAAATGGGACAGGATCTATAAAATTTTCCGGAACGGACGCCCTTCAAGAAAAATCCTGATGAGTGTCTGTCACTAATGCACCCCTATGGGGCTGGAAATCAGTCCGGATTTCCTGGATGTGTGAGGGGGAGGGGGGCTTACTGTCAGGAAAGCCTGAGGGTTTGCTGAAGGCTGATTAGAATTTCCTGACAGTAACAACCAACATGGCCGTATGAAGGGACCTGAGCCTTACAAGTGCCAAGTCTAGTAGATATTCAAAGCCGCCCTAGGAGCCGACTGGATGTTCTTCTCTGCTGCAAGAGTTCAGCAATGTTCTGCCCCTTTACTTACTAGCAGCACCACCTGTCCCATTGGAGGACCCAGTGAGCTCCCACGGCTAATTGTAATATCTACTAAAACAGTCAGATCCTGGCACTTGTAAGGGTACGTTCACATGTACCGGATCCGCAGCGGATTTCTGGATGCAAATTCGCAGGGAGACCCGCTGCGGATCCCTGCCCAGTAAACTCTATGGGCAGACATACTCGCAGCATGATGCACATCCCGCTGCGCGTTTGTCCACAGCCCGCCCCGGTAACCTCCTCGCCCAAGCCGGAGCCTATACGTCACCTGCTCCCCACTCCGTCTTGCTTCGGGGCTCCCGGTGTCTTCACGTCCCGCTCAGCCCATCAGTGCTCTGCAGCAGGGCAACGCACTGATTGGCTGAGCGTGACCTGCTGGGAACCCCCGAAGCAAGACGAGCGGGGACCAGGTGAAGTATAGGCTACGGCGGCGGGAGGTTAACGGGGCAGGCTGTGGACAAACTCGCAGCAGGATGTGCATCATGCTGCAAATTTGTCTGCCCATAGTTTACTGGGCAGGGATCCGCAGAGGGTCTCAATGCGAATTTGCAGCAAGAAATTCGCTGCGGATCCGGTGCGTGCAAACGTACCCTAAAGCTTCCACCGATACTTACTGTCACCAGACTCCCCCTCTCTCTGTACAGATGGTACGGCCCTTCTCCTCGGCCTCTGCTCCAGAAATTACACCTATGGGGAAGAATAACAAACATGAGACCCCAATAATTACTAGAAGGATTGTGCAGCCCCACGTGACGTCAGACCAAGCTCGGGCAGCTAACGTCACCACACTTCCCTGACCCTGCAGACCATCACATAACAGTGCACCCACACACCCCTGACCCTGCAGACCATTGCATAACAGTGCACCCACACACCCCTGACCCTGCAGACCATTGCATAACAGTGCACCCACACACCCCTGACCCTGCAGACCATTGCATAACAGTGCACCCACACACCCCTGACCCTGCAGACCATTGCATAACAGTGCACCCACACACCCCTGACCCTGCAGACCATTGCATAACAGTGCACCCACACACCCCTGACCCTGCAGACCATTGCATAACAGTGCACCCACACACCCCTGACCCTGCAGACCATTGCATAACAGTGCACCCACACACCCCTGACCCTGCAGACCATTGCATAACAGTGCACCCACACACCCCTGACCCTGCAGACCATTGCATAACAGTGCACCCACACACCCCTAACCCTGCAGACCATTGCATAACAGTGCACCCACACACCCCTGACCCTGCAGACCATTGCATAACAGTGCACCCACACACCCGACCCTGCAGACCATTGCATAACAGTGCACCCACACACCCCTGACCCTGCAGACCATCGCATAACAGTGCACCCACACACCCCTGACCCTGCAGACCATCGCATAACAGTGCCCCCACACACCCCTGACCCTGCAGACCATTACATAACAGTGCACCCACACACCCCTGACCCTGCAGACCATTACATAACAGTGCACCCACACACAATGACCCCACAGACCATCACATGACAGTGCCCCCCCCCACACTGACCCTGCAGACCATCACATAACAGTGCTCCCCTCACACTGACCCTGCAGACCATCACATAACAGTGCCCCCCCCCCCCCCACACTGACCCTGCAGACCATCACATGACAGTGCCCCCCCCCACACTGACCCTGCAGACCATCACATAACAGTGCTCCCCTCACACTGACCCTGCAGACCATCACATAACAGTGCTCCCCCCACACTGACCCTGCAGACCATCACATGACAGTGCCCACACACCCCTGACCGCACAGAACATCTCACCCACACACTCCTGCCCCTGCAGAGCAGTGCCCTCAATGTGGCTTACCTCCTGCTGATCGCATACACTGCACAAAAAGCCCGGGAAATCAGCTGCCTCATAGAAAGCCTAGGAGAGGAAGATAGCTCCTCCCACACATGAGACTGGTCACATGGGCATGACGTCATCAAAGGTCCTTTAACCTCCTTCTGGACACTGCATTCTAGTTTCCACCCTGTAACAACCACCGTGTATCCATAAACACTGCGCACTCCGCCAATCAGCGCTCTAGTCTCTCACTGACTAGAAATGAGAGCTGAGCTGTGATTGGCGAGGATAACAAGTTCTGGCTGCTTATTGGCTGCACAGAGGCGGGCCGGACGAGCGGGGAACTGCACAGTGCTGAATGGAGCAGCCGCTTCCGGCTTGTAGTGTGATTACTGTTCCCTGTGCTCTCCTGTCACGGCGCCGCTGCTGCTCGGATAGGTAAACGGCTGTGCGCTTCACCCCTGCCTTGTGCGCTACAACGTTATTAGAGTGCTGCTCTCAGTGATGTGTAGTCTGCCTTCTCCTCCTGTAACTGCTCTATAGGCTACACGGGCACGGCACGGTACAGCAGCTTCTAGTGCGTTAGCTGAAGGACTCCATAGACTTGTACACACCTGCCAGCCTGTGATGGGAGGCCCTGGGCCTCCCCACTAGTGTGCTCCTATGGATGCTGGCTGCCCTCCTGGCTCTGCACTCTGCATATGTTGGGAGAGTTTCCTGGCACACGCGCTGCATGTAGTTGTAATGTGAACAGGGTCTTCTGATTCCTGTGTCACCCTTGCAATCTACTATACCCATCGCAGTAAGTCCTTTATAATAAACATTTGTGCATTAGGGTGGTATTACACGGAACGATTATCGTTCGAAAAATTGTTAAATCGTTCGGATTTGAACGATAATCATTTCGAGTAATAGCAGGCAACGATTAAACGACCAACGAGAAATTGTTGATCGTTTAATAGGATCCAAACCTATTTTTATCGTTTGATCGTTCGCACATCGGTGGAATAAAAATTCACCGCTGAAACGTACGCAATAGCGACGACTAAACAACCGCAAGAACGATCATAAATAACGATCATCGTTTTGTGTACTTGGGCGAACGATTTCGGGTCGTTTGCCTTAGCGGTCGTTTAAGATCATTTATCGTTAATCGTTAGTCGTCGGAAAATTGCTTGGTGTAATAGTATCCTAAGGCAAACGACCCGAAATCGTTCGCCCAAGTACACAAAACGATGATCGTTATTTATGATCGTTCTTGCGGTCGTTTAGTCGCCGCTATTGCGTATGTTTCAGCTGTGAATTTTTATTCCACCGAACGATGAGCGAACGATCAAACGATAAAAATAGGTTCGGATCCTATTAAACGACCAACGATTTCTCGTTGGTTGTTTAATCGTTGCCTGCTATTACACAAAATGATTATCGTTCAAATCCGAATGATTTAATGATTTTTGGAACGATAATCGTTCCGTGTAATACCACCCTTACACTCACATGATTGGTCTGGGGCACCCGCGGCACCCAGCATGTACTCTTGTTCACACTGAGCAATATAAGCATAGTACAGTACAGAGGTCAAAATGAAAGCTGAGCTATGCGTTTCACATGACTGCGCGTAATCAGGTCTGACCATGATTAAGCGCAGTCGTGTGAAACGGGTAGATCAGCTCTTGGATACTATGTTTTAATGAATATTTATTAAAAGTTACGGTTTTTTTATTTGCTTGTCTGGAGTGTCGGGATCCACCTTTCCATTTTCATTTTGACCTCTGTGACCGGTACCTGGCCAGCATGGGATACCTGTGCACCCTCCACCCTATGTGTTTGGGCCAGCTCACTGCTGTAAGTGAATGAGAGGGCGTGCGCTCGTCCGCTCCCTCTCCTCTCCACTCAAAGAACGAACACGTTAGTTTCTCGAGCGGAGAGCGGTGGCAGCAGACGAGCGCACGCCCTCTCATTCACTTACAGCAGCACACTGAGCACAGCGGGATTCCGTGGCGGAATTCCAACGATCTTGCTCAGTGTGAACTGGCCCTTACTGCACAAAAAGGAAAACGCCTAGGTGAGCATTCAGCTCACCTAGGCGGTTTCCTTTTTTCCTTCTACTTCTATATATTGATGAGCACACCGCCTCTAGCTCACTTTGATTTCCATGCACAACTGGATGTTCACTGATTTTAATCGGATTTCAGCGACAATGTTTACATGTAGTAAGCCAGGGTTCACACCATGATTTGTGTCTCCTAGGCAGGGATGTTTATGTAGCTGACAAGGCTTGGGCCATTGAAATAAATAGGGTCTGTGTCTGTGAGCAAGGATACATCTTTTTGACAGTTTCCTGACGTATCTGTGGGCTGGAGGCACAAATCATGGTGTGAATGAGCCCGATTTCCATGTGTACATTTAAGATGGTCATGTTAAGGCTATGTTCCAACGCAGTATTTTTGCTCATTATTTTGCAACCAAAACAAGTTGAGGATTGAGAATACAGAAAGGCTATGTTCACACACTGTTGAAATTGAGTGGATGATTGCCATTTATTGGCAAATATCGACCGTTATTTCCAAACAACGGCCATTGTTTTAAAATAACGGCAATTATCCTTCATTACAGCGTGGTGAAAGTGGCCTTAAACCGCCTTGCAGGTCCTGATACAAGCGTTCGTGGCAGCAGAGGGGGCCATATTGCCCCTTACTGCTGCCACTTGGCGTAAATTGATTGGTAGGTGAAAAAAATGTGTACATTGGTTTCAATTAAGTTATGTTACAAACAGGGCTGTGGAGTCGGTAAGCTGCAATTCCGACTCCCGACCCTTCATAAATGGCCGGTCATATATCAGGGGAGTTATTTATCAAACTGGCTCAGCAGCTTCTCCCTAATGTCCTACATGATCCTGGGCCGACTTCTGAGGGAATAAGTAAACATATAAAGCAGCTTCTCCTGCGTGTGCAGTGGATGCAGCCAGTCTCCAGCCTCCATGTCCTGAACAACTCAGAACTAGACTAGAATAAGCAGGTGGTCTTTTCCTTCTGACAATCTTCTATGTTTCGAACTAATATTCACCATACACACAGAAACACTGCTAACAGTACCAGATACCTGTAATATAGAGGTCAGCCATAGGGATATACAAGGGGTCACTGTATGCTGCAGCCATAGCACGCACACACACACACAGCCTGCTGCAGCCATAGCACAAATACACACACAGCCTGCTGCAGCCATAGCACACACATTCACATACACAACCTGCTGCAGCCATAGCGCACACGCGCACACACGCACACACACACGCACACACACACACGCACACACACACACACCTGAAGCCATAGAACACTGAAGAAAAAAACACAAACTTCTCCCAGAGAGAAAACACCACACTGAGGACAGAGGTTACAGCTACAGTACTTATGTCTTCTTCTCCTCCTCCTCTATATTACACAGGATATCTTCATATTACCCTGCTGCTCATATACAGTCATCCAGCATCCAGAAAGAGAACAGCACAGATCTCCCCCCACACAATGGACTCTTCCAGCTCAGAAACAAACTGCCAAATAGTGACCGACAACTTTTCCCCTTATGTAATAGAGCCAGTGTCCTATTAGAATGTAGCTCATAAAATATGTTGATGAGCAAAACTTCTAAATTCATGTCGAAACTCAATTCTAAATTTATTAAAGATTTTTTTAAGGCTGGAGTCGGAGTCGGTACATTTTTCCGACTCCAGCCCAAACTAGCTCCAACTCCACGACTCCGACTCCACAGCCCTGGGTACAAAACAATCTAACTATTAAAGCAATGTATAAACAAACAAAAATGACCAACCATTTAGGAACTAATTCTACATCCCTTCTGCATCATTTCAGCATCAAGCAGAAAAGGGATTTCTGAAAAAGATTTTGAGCAGGAAGCTTCAAAAGGGCTGTCTAGGGCTGCATTCACACGTTCCATGTTCCACATGGAACACGGACGTGGGATGCCTGTAACGGACTCTCCCCTCGCCCAGCCAGCATCTGTGATAAGATGCTGGGAGCAGAAAACTGTACAGATATGCACCGCACGGCTGATTCATTACAGCAGGGCGCATATCTGTTCCAGTTTCCTTCTTCCAGCGTCTTATCAGTGATAAGATGCTGCCCGGGAGGGGGGGAGAAGTCCGTTAAGGGCATTCCACATACGTGTTCCATACGGAGCACAGAATGTGTGAATGCAGCCTAAGTCCTGCAGTTCCAGATCCCCTGAGTACACGAGAAGAAAAAGGGAACGGCAAAGCTTATACAGCCCTTCAGTTACCGACACAAATGTTGGCGGCAGCAGAGGCGACATTGCCTCCCCTTACTGCTGCCAGTAAATGGAAGAAAAAATCGGAATAAAAAAAACTGTACTTTACTACTATAAAACTATAGTTTATTACAGCAATGTATAAAACATTTTTTGTCTCCGGAGTATGCCTTGCATCATACCCTTTAGGTTTTCTGATCACTGTTTGCTGTTGCATAGCATTGGTCATTTAGATTGGAGCCCTGCAGAATGTATCAGCAGAGTTACTATAGCTGGCACAGAGGCCTTATATCGGTCATTAGTAGTGAGTGACGGCTGCTGGTAGCAGCCGGTACTCACAGCGTGTGATGCCAGCTCATGGTGTGAGCTCTCTTTATACAGCCCTATTGCTTGTGCACCGTACATTTACAGTCCAGAGCATTAGGAGGGTAATATTAGGTGATCTGTACTTTTCATTGAGTTGTCAGAACACAGGCCATCATAGGCATGCCAAATGTGTTAAAGCGACTCTGTACCCACAATCTGACACCCCCCCAAACCGCTTGTACCTTCGGATAGCTGCTTTTAATCCAAGATCTGTCCTGGGGTCCTTTCAGCAGGGGATGCAGTTATTGTCCTAAAAAAATACTTTTAAACGTGAAGCCCGTGCCAAACGGGAGTATCTGTGCCCTAACTTTGCATCACCCCTCCGTCCCTCCTCCCCACCCTCTTCAGCATTAGGAATGCTTACATTTTATTTTCATCAGCAAATTGGACTTTGACACACAGCACTGGTATAGTAGTATATTGGGAGTAGTAGAAGTATGACTGACACATAGCACGGGTATAGTATGGTACGGGAATCCTGGCAGTATTAGATGCTTGGTGTAAGTGTATGGAGGCAGTTGCTCCCTGTTATCAGCCATTGCAGTGCTCACTGTAGGTGTCTCATGAGCACCATGTAATCTCCCTTCATGCTGGAGCTGTGTAGCTGGAGGTGACAGGGGGGCAGCACCTTCCGCAGGTATTGGAGGTGACAGGCGGTGACAGCGCAGCAGGATGACCCTGCGCTGGTGGTGTGGTGCTGTTTTTCTGGTAGTGAGGTGAGGCCCCCTTTAATCTGCCTCTCCCGATAGCAGCCTGGTAAGGGGTGGCAACAGACATTGAGTGCGGGGGAGCTGGGACTTGCGAGCGGTGGCACTATTTAGAATTCCCCGTGGCCGCGTAGCCAATACAGCAGGCACGTCAGTTTTGTACCGGAGGAAGCAGTGGGTGCCCCCACAGGACTCTGTGTGTGAGAGTGCTGCGCAACTGTCATGTTCTCTGCACTATACTCTTAAAGAGGATGTACCACCAGGTACGTCCTCTTTAACCTGACACAGGGATAGAACTGTGCTGTGACGGGGAAGCTGGTGCCTCGGTCTGTTTTTCAAACCGCGGCCCGGTTCCCCCATACGGCACCGTTCTTTCCACGGTTAGCAGCCGGTGCTCAAGCACTGGAGGTAGGCTGGCCGGCCCCCGGTGGGAGGGAATTCCCTCCCCTCTATGACGCGGCCCCGTTAGAATCAAAGGAGCCGCGTCATAGAGGGGAGGGAATTCCCTCCCACCGGGGGCGAGCCGGCCTACCTTCACTGCTTGAGCACCGCCCGGTAACCGTGGAAAGAACGGCGCCGTACGGGGGAACCGGGCCGTGGTTCGAAAAACGGACCGCGGCACTGGCTTGCCCGTCACAGCGCTGTTCTATCCCTGTGTCACGTTAAAGAGGACGTACCTGGTGGTACATCCTCTTTAAGTTAAAGGGGTTATCCAGTGCTAAAACATGGCCACTTTCTTTCAGAGGCAACACAACTCTTGTCTCCAGTTCAGGTGCAGTTTGCAATTAAGCTCCATTCACTTCTATTAAACTGAGCAGCAAAACCCTACCAAAAGAGACAAGAGTGGGGCTGTCTCTGGAAGAAAGGGGTCATGTTTTTGTAGCGCTGGGTAACCCCTTTAAGGTGCGTTATTATGCAGCTTAACATAAAGTATCGGTACCAGAAAAACCTAGTACCGAACAGTTTTTTTACCCGAAATATCCATAGTAGTATCGATATTTCTGGGCATTGTGCATCCCTAGTCCATATAATACCTTGCTTTGATCATGGTGCAGTCTGAAGAAGCAGTGGTATGTTCTCTGTGGGTGTGTAAACCACTGTGGTTTTTCTCATTGAGGTTATGTTTCAACAGTAAATTAAAAGCTAAATGTGACAGCAAAATAGCTAGTAAATATTTTGACTCTAATAAGGCGCTACATTAAAGTGTATGGGATACCAGCCGTCTGTGCACACTTTAAAAAAAAAAAATATATATATATATATATTTTTTTTTTACATGTGCACGCAGAGTGACATTTTTCCACAGTCACTAAGTTACCATGTTATTAGATTTAAAATATGGCTTTGTTTTAAACCTGTTTTATGGTTGTCTTCTGCTTTTATTTTACTGTGTGTGATCATAGCCTTTAAGAGGTGCTCTGGTGAAAAAAAAATGTTTTAAGATCAACTGTTGTCAGAAAGTAAAGTGTTGTCACAATTTCTAATTTAAAATCTAAAGCCTTCCAGTGCTTATCAGCTGCTGTATGTCCTGCAGGAAGTGGTCTATTCTTTCCAGTCTAAAGGGTGGGTTCATACTGAGGAATGCTCGCGATAATGTCCGTGGAATTCCACTGTCTGTCCGCGGACATGTCACTTTCGACGGATAGTGGAATACGCCGGCCCATAGAATGGTCTCTATGGAGCCGGCGGAAAGGCGTGCAGCTGCGCGTGCGGACAGACAGCGGAATTCCGCGGACATTATCCGCGAGAATTCCTCAGTATGAACCCACCCTAAGGGTGGGTTCAGACTACAGAATTTTCGCGGATAAATTCTGTGGAATTCCGTCGCCTGTACGCGCTCACAGCCGCGCGCCTTTCCGCGGGCTCCATAGACACCATTCTATGGGACGGCTGATTCTGCATTCTGACGAAAGAATTGTCACATCAATTCTTTCGGCGGAATCAGCCGTCCCATAGAATGGTGTCTATGGAGCCGGTGGAATGGCGCGCGGCCGTAGGCGCGTATAGGCGATGGAATTCCGCAGAATTTATCCGCGTGAATTCCATAGTCTGAACCCGCCCTGACACAGTGTTCTCGGCTGCCACCTCTGTCTATGTCAGGACCTGTCCAGAACACGAGCAAATCCCCATAGAAAAACTCTCTCCTAGGCAATTTCGGCCTTCCTAGACTCTATAAACCTACCCAAGGTCTCTGCCCAGCAAGCTACAGACTGAGTTGCCCCGGTCACAGATAAGGAAGCCCGCTTAATCCTCTCCTTTATTCCTAACGGGAAAGCACCTGGCCCAGATTGGCTTCCGATTATGTATTATAAGAAATTTCAACAGATTCTTCTCCCACACTTTACCCACCTTTGCAATTCCTTGCTTAGCAGCCAGCACCTACCCCACTATTATTATAGTATTGCCCAAGGAGAGTAAATCACCTCCTTTATGTGGGAGCTACTGCCCCATATCGCTGTTAAATGCGGATGTTAAATGGTGGGCTAAGGTGTTGGCCACTAGGATCAACAAATTGCTCCCTGACCTTATAGGACCCGAACAAGTGGGGTTTGTGCCTTCTCGAGAGGGTAAGCACAATACCGCTTGAGTGATAAATGCGATCTGCCACGCAAAATCCACTAACACATTGATGGTCCTTCTTGGCACAGATGCCGAGAAGGCCTTCGACCGTGTAAATTGGGCCTTCGTGTCTGCTGCACTCCACAAATTTAATTTCCCATCCACCTTCATAGATATTGACTCTATATACTTGTCCCCACGCCAGAATTAGGGTCAACTGCATACTTTCCCCAATACCTAGTATTAGCAACGGCACGAGGCAGGGGTGCCCCTTATCTCCCTCCCTCTTCATCCTTACCTTAGAAGCCATAATACAAAAGGTTAGACAGGACAATCACATCACTGGCATCACGGTCGGCAACAAAGAACATAAAATCAGCACTTTTGCAGATGATCTGCTCTTCCTCCTCACAAACCCAACACGTTCATTGCCAACCCTGATACCGGTGTTTGTCGCCTTCAGTTTTGTTTCAGATTTTCTGAGGCTCTCAATATTTCAGCCCCCGCAGGAACAATCAAGGGCCTCCGCACTAAGCTACCATTCACATGGGCCATAAGTTCTATAAAATACTTGGGCCTTCATATTACACCTTATACTCGGCTAATTACTCCCCCTTATTAACTAAAATTAAAACCACACTCGCCTCCCTACGTATACCCTTTGTCTCGTGGATAGGAAGAAAGAATTATATCAAGACCTACATCTTACCTCAACTGCTTTATTTATTCCAGGCACTACCCATCCCCATTCCAGCACCGTTTTTTAAAACATCACAACACCTACTTTCCTCCTTCTTGTGGGCAGGCAAAAGACCTAGGCTAGCCCACCGACACCTAATTTTGAAACGCTTAAATGGCGGTTTCAGTCTACCCGATCTCCGGGCCTATTACAGAGCGGCTCTACTGAGCAGATTGTGCGGCCTTGCCTCCTTTGGATCCATATGGAACTATGTATCCTGACCACCCCGAGGCTCATTTGTCTCTGATCAGGGACCGTCACACCTCCAGCTCTGATACGTAAATACCCGATTCTTGATGCCACTCTCATAACTGCCCAGATTATATGGATGTCGGACATCACCTTACATCCCCCTCCCCCATGATGCCATTGACCCTACTCCCAGCCTTTCTATTAGGTAAAGAAATATCCCCCCCTCTATGGAATAATTTCAAACACAAAAGACTGAAAGATTATACAACAGCGGATTTTACAAACTTAGTCTCCTGTTTACCCCCTAGCTCAGCTCCGACTGTTCGTAATACTTTAGCAGAAGCAGACATGTTGCGTCTTGGACCAAAATTTGCATCCACAAATCTGCCCCTCCGAGCTAATTCATGGCTGGAAAAACTCATTTCAGCTAAACCCTTACTTAGAAAATTGATGTCTAAAATATACGCAAGCCTGACAGACTCGGCCCCAAACTATAAACCTGGGTACCTCATCGCATGGGAACAGGAATTAAGCACCACTTTTTCCCCACATGACCTAAACTTGATACTAAACAGTTCCCATGGGTTCTCATGCTGTGTAAAAACCCAAGAGAACTCGTACAAATTATGTACAAGGTGGTACAGGACCCCTGTGTTCCTGCGTAAAGCAGGCTTTACATCCTCTGACTTGTGCTGGAGGTGCCTGGGTGCCCCCCGGTACATATAAACACTTGTGGTGGGACAGAACACTCATTAAACCCTTCTGGGATATGGTTTAATCCTCACTGAGTAAGATTACTACAAAAAAAGTAGAGCTGGATGAGAAGTTGTTACTCTTACGGTTGCCCACTACCACCTTTCTCCCTAAGAAAAACGACCTTCTCACACACCTCTTACCTGCAGCCAAACTGTTAATCCCACTCCACTGGAACAATACCTCGGCTCTCTCACATTCCGAATGGGAACTTAAATGTGACCAGCTAGCCAGATTAGAGGAACTGGTGAGTTGGGAAAGGGGAACACATGACCAGTTTCTACACACCTGGCAGCCTTGGCTAGCCCACAGAAAAAGCCTATCTCAGATCGCCCACGTGAGCCCACCCCCCCACTAGATCAGGTAGTTAACATGCTCACGTACCCAGGTAGTCTCCTTTTCTCCTACTTTTTTGCACCAAGATTCAGCACTAGACCGACCGTTAATGCTATTTACTGTTTATTGTTGTTTACGACAGCCCTTTGAGCTCTCTGTGCGAGGCCATTTCATTGGGACAGAATACTGTGTTGTGAAATTCTGCAATTTACTGCTCTGTTACCCTATTGGCTTCAGTATGTTGCTCTAATTTGTTCCAAGCTTATATTGTCGGGCTGACGAGCTCTTTATTCCACCTGATAAAATTTCTGAAAATCAATAAAATTGTTTTTGAAAAAAAAAAAAAATCTCTACTGCTCTGGGCAGTTCCTGTCACAGACAGAGGTGGCAGCAGAGAGCACTGTGTCAGACTGGAAAGAAAACACCACTTCCTGCAGGACATACAGCAGCTGACAAGTGCAGTATTGGAAAATTTTTAAATAGAGGTAATTTAAAAATCTGTGTAACTTTCTGGTGCCAGTTGATTTTAAAACTTTTTTTTTTTTTTTTTTTTTTACCAGCGGAGGACTCAGAAGTAAAATATAAACTCAGGTTACATAAATAATTTATTTGTTAAGTAATATTTGGGTCAGATGTTTACACAGTGTTTTAATACTTTTTTTTCACCTATTTGTTGTAGGCCTTTACATCTATGCAGGTACAAATCTAAATGGTAGAAGAATGGCTGCCAAGCTGAATACTCAGGAACACATCCTACAACTTGAAGAAGAAGTAAGCAACCTGAGAGAAGAACTGACCCAGTGCCAGGTAAGAAGTACAAAATACTGGTTAACTCAAATTAATATTGAAGAGAACTTCCTCCATTGATTTATATATTGTACCCCTTATAGTTGAGTTCATTAAAGAGGACCTGTCACCCCCCGCGCCGGGGTGACGGGCTCCCGACCCCCAGATAGATCCCCTTATAGTTACCGCATGTCGCCGAGTCCCGCTGCCGGAGCCGGTCCCGGGACGGAGATATCCCCGTGAGAAGCCGACGCGCGCGCTGTGGAGATGGGTCCGGCGTCCATAGAGAATGAATGGAGCCGGACTCATCTCTGCTGCGCGCACACGGCTCCATTCATTCTCTATGGACGCCGGACCCATCTCCACAGCGTGCGCGCCGGCTTCTCACCGGGATATCTCTGTCCCGGGATCGGCTCCGGCAGCGGGACTCGGCGACATGCGGTAACTATAAGGGGATCTATCTGGGGGTCGGGAGCCTGTCACCCCGGTGCGGGGGGTTACAGGTCTCCTTTAAGTGACATTGAAATGTTGTGATGATTGTCCGTATAAGGTTATGCACTATTAGAACAGCAGTAGTAGTGGTTCTGGTTGCTCATTGATTGACTTTTTTTTATTTATTTTTTTCTAATATTTTTTTTTTTTTTTTTTTAAATTAAACAATAAGCCGTGTCATCCCCCCCCCCTTGCTTTTTTACACGTTTATATTGTATAGAAGTCTATGCAAGGTGCTCCGTATGGTTAGGGAACAATTCCTGCTCTTCACTAGATATATTTTGAGCAGCTCCAGTACTTTTGTACTGCATGCGTGAGTACTGTTTAACCTGCCATACTTTGCAGTGCAACAAAGGAACAATGACTATTCTTTTGGCAATGTCCTATATTTTTTTTTTATTTTGCGTATATCTGCTTTCTTAACCCGAACCATTGAGTAAACAGGTAGCTGCCATAAATGATTACAAAGAACGCCTTTTATTCTTCTATAATCAGAATGTGCACGAAGACGTCTGTGATCTCAATCTTCCAAACTTTCTTTAAACTGCCAGAGTCTGAATAACAATCCAGTCTCAGTGGTACGGCTGCGTGCCTAAGCGTCCCTCTTTTGTCAGTTTCCATTCCACAGTAACTCCTTCTTTAGCTGCATCCATTATTAATAGGAACAACACAAAGGGAAATTCTTTAAATGGAAATGATGAAAGGAAATGTTCTCTCATTTATTATAATTCAATATGATGATGCGCCTGGTGGATGAACTGCTGGAGCCGCTGCTGGTAGCGGGTGACATATTCACAGCTGCTGCTCTAGTTTATCTAATAGAGTGAGTTTTATCTGCAAACTGTCTTGTGTTTATTTTTCTATGCTGATAAGACATATTCTTCTGCAAATAATGTCATTCAGGAAAGGACTCGGTTTAGTATAGCGTATAGCAAAAAGACCAGTGGAAAATGAAATTCTTTGAAAGAAAAATTAACCTTGAGTAATCATAATTTTTTTTCCCGCCATTTACAGAAATTTTATTCTAAAATAGGCATTATGATAATGTATTTACCCCAAATCCCTGTATGTTGAGTAAAGTATACATATAGTACTGTGTAATTGACTGTAAAGTATGCGCATGGTGTTACAGAAGGTTATGTTTACATGTACTCTTACAGGTCATTCCTTATGTGCCAGCTTAAAGGGAACCAGTCATGCCAATTTTGTCTAACAAAGTAAAAATACAGCATAATAATGCTTAATGCAATGTCTCCTTACATATATCTTAAAGGAGAGTTCTGGCAAATTTATTTAAATTTTTTATTATTATAATTTATTATTTTTTATTTTTAAGTATTGTATTGGCCCCAAAAGTTATACAAATCCCCAATATACACTTATTACGGGAAATGCACATAAAGTGCTTTTTTCCCACCACTTACTACTGCATCAAGGCTTCACTTCCTGGATAACATGGTGATGTCACGCCCTGACTCCCAGAGCTGTGCGGGCTGTGGCTGCTGGAGAGGATGATGGCAGGGGGACACTCAGGGACACAGGGCACTGGAGGGACACTGAGCATCCCTCTGCCATCATCCTCTCCAGCAGCCACAGCCCGCACAGCTCTGGGAGTCGGGTTGTGACATCACCTTTTTATCCAGGAAGTGAAGCCTTGATGATGGATTTGTATAACTTTTGGGTGGCAATACAAAACTTTAATAAAAAAATTTCTCCTTTAAGTGTTTCATATGCCATGCTTGTGCCCGAAAACATACTTTAATAATTTTCTGTGCCATATGTTAATTGCCCATCAAGTCATGACCAATGACCAATTTATCTGACAGATTTTTTTAAGCCAAAGACAGGAATTGAATTGAAAAGAGGATAGATCCCAGTCTTTCTTTTATGACCTCTTCTCTATTTATAGCCTGCTCCTGGCTTTGGCTTTAAAAATCTGTCAGATAAATCGGCCAGACATCTGTCGGTCTATTAGGGCCCTAAGTTGCCCTCCCATATCTTCCTCTGTGACGCTACAGGCTCCTGCATTAGTAATTATACGCAGAGAGGCGTGATTATAGATGACCTCCCACCAGCCGTGACCAATTTGGATGGAACATCACCCTGTTGCCTACTTGATGGGTAATAAGCATACGCTTTAGTGCGTGCCCTAATTGTTATTATTATCTTTCAGGAAGATGTTCTTCTATTTTTTCTTGATCACAATAAAAATTTGTTTTGAAAAAAAAAAAAATGTTTCAAGCAGATTAATCTGGGACTTAATGTTTTGAGTCTCCTTCACGGTACACTGCCAATTCTTCATTCAGGTGGTGAGACCAGGGCTAGTCTGTTTACTAGCAGTACTGACGTCTAATTTTTTTTTCCCCTTATTACTTTGGCCAGTGACGAGAGCAACTACCCACAAACTCTTCTCCTCTCTGCCCTGCCTGTATGGTTTAGACCAGGTGTGGGGAACCTTTTCTATGCCGAGGGCCAGTCAGGCATTAATAAAATCATTCGAGGGCCGCATACTGTGCGCGGCAGTAAGTAGTGTGGGTTTGCAGCACCCGGGCAAGGCAAAGTATTGTTCCCCTGGTGTCCCTGCTATTGTAGTTAACCCCCAGTGATGCCCCTTGTAGTCTAATTAACCCCCAAGTCATGCCCCTTGTAGCCTAGTTAACCCCCCCAGTGATGCCTCTGGTAGCCTAGTTAACCCCCCCCCAGTGATGCCTCTGGTAGCCTAGTTAACCCCCCCCCCCCCCAGTGATGCCCCTGGTAGCCTAGTTAACCCCCCCCCCCCCCGTGATGCCTCTGGTAGGCCAAGTTAAACCCCCAGTCATGTCCCTGGTAGCCTAGTTAACCTCCCCAGTCATGTCCCTGGTAGCCTAGTTAAACCCCTCAGTGCCTGTCCCAAATAAAAAAAAAAAAATAAACATCCCACTCACCTTTCCTCCGCTCCCATGCTGCCCAGCTCCTCTCCCCTCTAGCCCGTGCCCGTCTTGTACTGCAGGCGGCGCAAGATGAAATGACGTAATCACGCGCGTCCCGCAGGAGAAGGAAGACTTGCCCCCCCACTGGTGGGGAAGGGGCTGGCACTTACAGCATCCTCCTGTGTCGCAACCTACAAGTTAACCCCCAGTGATGGCCCTTGTAGTCTAGTTAACCCCCAAGTCATGACCCTTGTAGCCTAGTTAACCCCCCCCCCCAGTCATGTCCTTGGTAGCCTAGTTAACCCCCCCCCCAGTCATGTCCTTGGTAGCCTAGTTAACCCCCCCCCCCCCCAGTCATGTCCCTTGTGGTCTAGGCTAATTAACCTCCCAAGTCATGTCCCTGGTAGCCTAGTTAACTTCCCCAGTCATGTCCCTGGTAGTCTAGTTAACCTCCCCAGTCATGTCCCTGGTAGCCTAGTTAACCCCCTCCCAGTCATGTCCCTGGTAGCCTAGTTAAACCCCCCCAGTCATGTCCCTGGTAGCCTAGTTCAAGGGGTATTCCCCCCAAAATGATTTTTGCATTAATATGTTGCCCACCCCTAGCTTCCCATCTTTCCAATATCAATGTATTAAGGATTCTGCACAGTTTTGCTGTTATCCAGCTGTATTCACCCCCACAGATGGCGTAGAATCATCAGACCTCAGTCCAACCCTGACACGCTCCCTGCTCCTTGCCCCGACCCTCCGAGACTGCATCACGTGTCCTCAGTCCCAGCACAGCGAAGTGACTGAGAACACTGATAGGGTGGCTGCTGTGGCTGTCCCCCCATCACCCGTGGCATCCCTCACTCACCCACGGCAACCCCCCCCCTGGCAAGCTCCGCCCCTGGAATTGCCCGCGGCAATCTACGCCCCCCCCCCCCCCGCAATCGCCTGAGGAAAGCTCCGCCCCTCACAATCGCCCCCGGCAAGCTCCGCCCCCCTATCACCAGCGCCACCCGACCCCGCGATCACCGCCCAACCTCTCCACTGCACGATCACCAAGTGGCACCCCCCCTTCGTGATCAGCCATGGGGCACCACCTTCATCCGCAACACTCACCATCTCAGCTCTGCTACACCGTCCCCCCCAACTCAGCTCTGCTACACCGTCCCCCCCAACTCAGCTCTGCTACACCGTCCCCCCCAACTCAGCTCTGCTACACCGTCCCCCCCAACTCAGCTCTGCTACACCGTCCTCCCCCAACTCAGCTCTGCTACACCGTCCTCCCCCAACTCAGCTCTGCTACACCGTCCTCCCCCAACTCAGCTCTGCTACACCGTCCTCCCCAACTCAGCTCTGCTACACCGTCCTCCCCCAACTCAGCTCTGCTACACCGTCCTCCCCCAACTCAGCTCTGCTACACCGTCCTCCCCCAACTCAGCTCTGCTACACCGTCCTCCCCCAACTCAGCTCTGCTACACCGTCCTCCCCCAACTCAGCTCTGCTACACCGTCCTCCCCCAACTCAGCTCTGCTACACCGTCCTCCCCCAACTCAGCTCTGCTACACCGTCACCGCCAACTCAGCTCTGCTACACCGTGCAGGCTAGCACTGTGTTTGGGTTTAACCTAAATTATAATACTATAGGTTTTGTGGTTATTGATGTACTGTTTGCATCATATAATATGAGCTGAAGGAAAAGAAACACTAGCTGAGTCACGAGGATCACTGCAGGGATGATTACATTACCAAAGCAGCCCTTACATCACCAAATAGCTGAGATGGAAGACTTGATTTACCTTTCAGGCGCAGTATGACCCTCTGGAAGAGACTGCCGGGAGAAGATTTTAGGCACACAGGGCAGAATTTATCAACGTACCCGTACAATGGTCTTAAATAAAGCCCCACACCCCAACCACTGGATTTACTTAGAGGTGCACTAAGCAGGTGTAGAATTTTACCAGGCAGAAAGCATAATGTATCTGGGATGGAAGGAGGCCACACCTCGCCCCCACCCTCTGCACTTTTTTCCCTGGCATACACCAGGGTGCACAATAATAACTTCCCTCCACAGTTTTTAGCACAGCAATTTTTTTATTTGAACCCTTTTAAATAAAAAGAAAGAAAATAATTTTTCAAATACCCTGTGTAAATATGTTTTGTACATATGTGTTGTAGCTCCTAAGTCAAACGTTTTGATGTGTGGAGATCTGGGTGCTGAGAACCCAATTGGTTGTTGATTTATGTACTACGGCTAAGCTTGTTTAGCACTTTGTAAGTTTAGTGATGCCTTATAAATTATAGTAATAAAATGTATATAACACCATCAGACTGAACTGCTTACTGTCCCTCATTATACGGTCACAATTGATCTTTTTTCCCCCTCTGTATAGCATGTTCTATTAAATAGCAGAATCCGTTTGTGATGTTATTTATGCTCTTTGGTCAGCACAGCAGGCACAGCAAATGTTTTCCTTCTAATATGCTGCTGATAAACCTCTACTATGCAGACCTGTGCTCTGATCAGCAGGCGTGAAACAAGTATGCTCGACAATCCTTAGGTAGGCTGCAGATTGATTCCTCGCAGGCCTGGACAGCTGGAAAACCTGCTTCCTGTGCCAATTTCAGACGGGATATGGAGCTTTCTTTCAAGAGATGTTGTTTGGCTCTTGTAACCATTCAGGGAGCAATTTTAGCGTCTCTATTAATTGTGCCAAGATGTTTGAAAAGCTGTTTAATAATTAAGCGAAATAAATACTTGCATGCCAGAGCTACTAAAGATGCCCATTCACAGCCAGCTTAGTGTATTGACTTGTAAAAAAGCATTTAACTTACTTTTGATTAAGATTGCTAAAATTGCCTCATTTACAGAGGGAGTACATACGTGAAGATGACTGGCTGAATGAATGTAACAATGGACTGCAAGACACACAGTCCACATATTGTTGTTTTATCACAATGTTTAGCATAGTCTATTTGCAAATACTTATTAGCATATTTTTTTATTTCCTTCTTTCAGTCATGTTTTTGAAGTTTCATATGGTACTATCTGTCATCTAAATTTCTTTATAAATCAGAACTGCCATGACTTATGGTGGGATAGGCATATACAGAATGAGTATAATTTTACTATAATTTTAGTATTTATTATAATTTTTGTATTTATCTATGGTAATAACTAGGGATGAGTGACCTTGCTAAACATTCAGATTCCTCTGAACCTGAATGCTTGACATTTGAATACCGTTGGCTGAAGGCGTTGGATGCCCCCCTTAGGGAGTCCAGGGAAACGTGGATAAATTATCCATGTTTTCCCACACTCCCTAGGGCTGCATCCAACTTTAGCCGCTGGGAGTCCAGTGTTGAGCGTTCAGGTTCAGACGAACCCCAACATTTGGCAATTTTGCTCACCACTAGTATTAACCCCATGTAGGGATTGTAGTAATAATTATTACTGGGTCATAGTAACAAAAAGATTGTTATATTTCGTTTTTTTCTTCCATTAATATCTTGAAAGTTGAACAATGATGTTAGCTCCCCTTCAGCCCTCATTCACACATCTGTATGTTTTTGCAACTATATTTTGAGTCCGCAATCTGCAAAAAAAAAAAAAAAAAAAAAACATCCATTGTGCACATCCATGTCTATTTTTTGTGGCTATGCAATTGCGGACAAACACATTGGTTTCTATGGTCTTATTCACATGTCCAAAATATTTGCAGATTTAGATATAGATGTAGCTATAAATGCAGATAAGATACAGATTTTTTTTTTAAATTGTTTTCTTAAAATTCCTTTTTTGCTTTTTAAAGGCTGACAAAGAATTTGTATGGTCGCTATGGAAGCGTCTTCAAGTATCCAATCCAGATATAACACAAGCCATTGCCTTAGTAGTTGACAGGTAAGTTTGCAACATTTACAAAATCTGTTTTCACTTTTAGCAGAAATATGTCTTCCTCATTTTTGATAGAAGAAAACCCTGAAAAAGCAGTCCGAGTCTGATCCCCTAGGGGAGAGTTGATTGGACAGTCCTACTCATTGACAGCTATCTCTGTAAAGAAAAAGGGGATTCCACCTAGTGACTTCTAAAAGTCCCCATACACCTTAGACTTTAGATAGCAAATTTGGCTGGCATTTCAAGGTGTATCTGGCTGTCTTGAACAACCACCAACAGACTGTGTTGGGGGTGGTGATAGGGGTTAGGCCGTGATTGAAATTCATGTCCGGACCCCTTTGTTCAAAGAGAAGCAAACTGCAACAAGAGCACCATCACTGCATCCCTCCCCTCCCCATAGGGAATACAGGAATACTCAGCTGTATTGAACGTTCCTGTGTATGGGGAGAACGGGCAGGAGACATATCTGATGGCTGGACTATCGTTCGTCCGTTAGTTTTTGAAGGTGTATGGCCACCTAAAAGGGGATATACTGGATTAGAAAACACACAGCTGCTTTCTTGAAAAAACTGAGCCGACTCTGTCCTCAGGTTGTGTGTGGTATTACAATTCAGCTCCATTCACATTAATAGAACTGAACTGCAAAACCACATCCAAACTTGGGACAAAAGTTGTTCTGTTTGGGGAATTAGAGCGAGTGGGTATGCTTTATTTATTTTGGCAGCATCCAGGGCCCTGAACAATGCCTTCGTCCGTTAGTTTTTGAAGGTGTATGGCCACCTAAAAGGGGATATACTGGATTAGAAAACACACAGCTGCTTTCTTGAAAAAACGGAGCCGACTCTGTCCTCAGGTTGTGTGTGGTATTACAATTCAGCTCCATTCACATTAATAGAACTGAACTGCAAAACCACATCCAAACTTAGGACAAAAGTTGTTCTGTTTGGGGAATTAGAGCGAGTGGGTATGCTTTATTTATTTTGGCAGCATCCAGGGCCCTGAACAATGCCTTTAAAGTGGTTTTCCTGACATATAGAATTTTAAATATTTTTGATTGGACTGCTATTTAAAAAAACAAACAAAAAAACAACAAAAAAAACCTGTATATACAGTATTTGCCTACTTGTTTTCCCCTCCGCTCCTGGTGTAACGTCATCTGTTTCCTCACCTGTTGCTCTTTATTCTACTTCAAGGCGGACTTGTGTCAGCATTGACAGCCAGCTCAGCCAATCCTTGGCTGCATTGGTGACCCATCTCAGTCATTGATTAGCTTAGCAGGCAATTATTACGAGACCGTCTTGGAAACAAGAATCAGAACAGTGAATGGAGAACTCGATAACCCTGTCCAAGCAAAATATCATTAATTTTATATTCCCAGACTCCTGCTTTAATATCTCAGTAAAGTCTGTTGTCGCCAAGAGAATTCACATCTGGTTACACAGTGGCCCAGATTTATCTGCCTTGGACAAAAATGTGTCCGATTTTTGTCTTTGACAGATTGGTAAATCTGGGCCAGTAAGTTCCTTTGACCACTTGCGTTGGGTCATTTAGGGTTGAAGCCTTATTCTTGGGTAGCTTTCAGTAAAGGACAATAAGCAACATCTTACGGTTTTGAACTTGCATTCATTTCAGTATTTAGCACAAGGTGAAACCTGCTCAGTATATTGTTCCTGTGAGTAGTTAAAGAATTTTCAGAAATAAACAGCAAAACAAGGAACGTCTTTGCTGTGCAAATGAGCAGAAGCCTTGGGGACACATGAAAACCTCCAGGTATTTCTATCAAGCCATTGTAACAGTCTATAATGTACTTTCCAACTACTTGAAATACTATTGATCTTTGCAATATGCAAACAGGGTCACTTGTTTTCTTTGTTGCTTTGTGATTGTATCATAGAAATAGGTAGAGGGAAGAGCTAGAGTAAATCCACCTGGACTGATCTTCTACACAAGAGGCTTTTATAGACATACTCAGCTCAGCCCTATTCATTTTTTCCTCCTAATTTGAGAAATCTATGACAGTGTGAAATCTGCATTCATTTAGAGTCATATGCATACTCCTGTCTTGGAAGAAAAACTTCTGCATACTTGTTGAGTTATATAATTTACATTTTAACAGTTCTTTATTAAACTTTATAATAAAGGATCAAAACCTGTTTCTTTTATAAACTATTCTGAAAGGGGTATTCTCCTCTAAGCTTATTAGCCCCTATGCATAGGATGGGGATAACAAGCTGATTGCTCAAGGTCCGACCACCGGAACCTCCACTGATCAGTTATTCCTGCTCCATTCATTCTTCATGGGGCTGCTGGGCACAGACTGTGGTGACAGCACAGGTGCTGTGAGCACTCTATTCATTACATTACAATTGCCTGTTTTGGTATCAGTGGGGTCCTGGTGGCTGAAATGTGAATACCTCTTTAACCCCTTAAAGGACAACTCCCACAAAAAATTTTTTTTGCTCATTTAACACACATTACAAAGTTATATAACTTTGTAATGTGGTTAAATACCCGGCCTGGCCCCCTTCCCCCACTTTCGGACCCCCGACCCCCCACCCCGGAAGTTAAGGAATGTATACATTACCTATTACGATCGTCACGGTCCTCTTCTCCGGGGCGGCATCTGGTGACGACGACGTCAGAGCCGAGGGGCGGTCCAGGTCTTCTTCCTCCTCGGCGTCTTCATGCAAAGTGAATGGGGATGAAAAGGCTGCTGGTGCACATGCGCACCAGCAGCCTTTTCATTGGCTGGAGCGCATCACATGGCTTCCAGCTTGCTCAGCCCTGATTGGCTGAGCTTGCTGGAAGCCATGTGATGCGCTCCAGCCAATGAAAAGGCTGCCGGTGCGCAAGCGCACTGGCAGCCTTTTCCATCCCCTGGACCCGGAAGTTGGAGACATCGCTGGATGGCGGAAGGCGGCGACGGAGAGGCGGACGGCGGGCGAATCGAGTGGCGATCGTCACCGGAGAGATGGTGAGTATGGTGTCTGTGTGTGTCTGTGTTTTTTTTTTTTTTGGGGGTCCCGCGGGAGTTGTCCTTTAAGGTCAAAGCCAATTTTCGTTTTTGCGCTTTTGCTTATTCCATTTTAAGTTTAAAAGTCAACAGCGCTTGCATTTTTTCACCTAGAGACGTATATGAGCGCTTATTTTTTGCGAAACCAATTGTACTTTGTAATGACAGGCATTATTTTTCCATAACATATGCTGCGAAACCGGAAAAAAATCATTTGCGCTGTCAAATTGAAAAAAAAACTAATTTGTTTTGATTTCGGGGAGTTTTGCATTTACGCCGTTCGTCCCATGGTAAAACTGACTTGTTATGCATGTTCCTCAAGTCGTTACGATAACTATGATATATAACATGTATAACTTATATTGTATCGGATGACCTGTAAAAAATTCAAACCGTTGTTAACAAATATACGTTCCTTAAAATCGCTCCATTCCCAGGCTTTTAGCGCTTTTATCCTTTGGTCTATGGGGCTGTGTGAGGTGTCATTTTTTGCGCCATGATGCGTTCTTTCTATCGGTACCTTGATTGCGCATATATGACTTTTTGATCACTTTTTATTACATTTTTTCTGGATTTGATGCGACCAAAAATGCGCAATTTTGCACTTTGGAATTTTTTTGCGCTGATGCCGTTTACCGTGCGAGATCAGGAATGTGATTAATTAATAGTTCGGGCGATTACGTGTGCGGCGATACTAAATATGTTTATTTATTTGTTTATTTATTAATTTATATTTATAAAATGGGAAAAGGGGGGTGATTTGGACTTTTATTAGGGGAGGGGATTTTTTATTAATAAAAACACTTTTTTACTTTTTTTTTTTACATGAACTAGAAGCCCCCCTGGGGGGCTTGTATATAGACAGCACTGATCTCTCATAGAGATCAATGCTGTGTATATACACAGCAAAGATCCATGAGATCGGTCATAGATTACTATGGCCTGCTGCAGGCCATAGCAATCTATTGCCGAGCCGGGATCAGCGTCATTCCGACACTGAGGCCCGGCACGGGCAGAAGAACGGATCTCCCCCCCGCGATCGCATTGCGGGGGGGAGATCCGACCCACTAGACACCAGGGATGTTGTGCATAAAGCACTTCAATGCAGCTGTCAGGTTTGACAGCTGCATTGAAGTGCTTAATTAGCCGGCGCACATGTGCCCGGCTGCACATGTCAGCCGGGATCAGCGCCGTTCAGAGCGGGGTCCCGGCGGGCACCATGACGTATCAGATACGTCATGGGTCGCTAAGGGGTTAAAAGGGTTGTCCCATGATTAAATATTCATTTACTCTGTTACACCAGTCAAAGCATAGCAAATTTTTAATCTGCATAATTTAATAAAATGTTGTTTTATTTTAATGTTGCAGTTACTGTGTCCTCTGCTGTTCTTTTAGGATGCCACCTAATTTGTCCAGTCCAGGTGGTGACACATGCCCAGTAGCTCACCAGCATCTACGTAGTAGAAAAGTGTTGTTCTCACAGTACCGTATTTTGTAAGATACAGAGGCAAAGCACTTGCTGCTAAGTGCTTTTGTTCTAGTGATTGGTGGTGGTCTCAGAACCTGAACCCCATCAATAAAAACCTCTGACATGTCGCTATGACATTTAAATGATAGGTACACTTTAAGACTTTGTTCCCACTACGTACTGATAAGTGCAAACAATGAGCATTGTTGTGAACATTGTCCGGATTTAATGTTCATGGTCATTTTTCCCAGACGTTGTTTTACAAGGGCCGTGGTTTAACGTTAAACGACGGCTCTTCACTAAAGAATGGCCGTTGTTTCTACGTAGTGGAAACATAACCTAAAGGGGTATTCCCAATTCAGTTCCCAATTCACTTATCCACAGAACAATGATTAGTAATTAGCATTTTTTTAATGTAGTGCCAACATATTTCCCTGTACTTTCCAATTCTGGGCGTGCATGCATTAGGCATTGCAATCCATAGAACTGGTGCAGCTCGTTTAAAGTCCTGAAGACCGGAGTGAGAGGTGCGTATTATGGGGGATGTTAGTGGTAAGTCATTAGCGGAGCGTAAAGCACGGGTTGGATGGTAGACATTAGGGAGGAGATGTAGGGAGGTGCAGCACAGTGGAGAGTTGTGTGAGTGCACAAGATATAATATTGTACTCTATGCTGAAAAGGCAGCCAGTGTAGTGACTGGTACAGGGGGAGGCATTGGTGTAGCGTATGGACAGGGAGATGAGCATTAATAATGAACTGGAGAGGAGAGAGCTTAGAGAAGGGAAGGCCGGTTAGTAAGAAATTGCAGCAGTCAAGACTGGAATGAATCAGAGTGACAATGAGAGTTTTATCCGTTTTAACAGTAAGAAAGGGACGGATTTTAGAGTTTTTTATTTTTATCATTATATTATAACCCCAAAGACTGAATTCTTACTGTCTTGGAGTTATGGTTGCACCACAGAAAAGGGAATGTTAGGTGGAGGTTGGTTAGCAACGGGAGGAGATACAAGAAGTTAAGTTCATGTTGAAGATTCAAGTTCAAGATTGAGCTTTACAAATAGGAGAGACATAATGTTAGAGATGACAGACCTACAAAGCACCCATCACTGATGTCAAGGGAGGAGATGTGTAGCTAGATGATGTCATCGGCATAAAGAAAGCCAAACTTTCTGATAGTTTGTCTAATGGGGGAAGTGTAGAGTGAGAAAAGGAGGGGACCCAGGGTTGACCCCAAAGGAACTCCAACAAGGGGAGGAGAAGAGGTAGAGCTACTGAATGATATTCCAGAGGAGCAGTCAGAGAAATAGGAGGGAAATCGGGAAAAAGCAGAGTCCTTAAAGCTTGTAGAAGCGTATGGCTGGAGTGGAGCACATTGAGGAGAACATGATGGTGTTAAATGCTGCAGATAGTGGGTTAGACGAGAATATACCAGATGTTCCAAGAGTTTAGAGATGAAGGGAAGTTTAGACAGGTCGATATTTGGCTGCAAAGGATGAAGGATGGGTCCAGAGATGTGTGTTTTTTTTCCAGAAATGGGGTATTAATGTAATGTTTACAACGGCACAGTAGTGTAGAAAGTCTGCAGATTTTCTGTAGACATTCAGCATGCCTAGAGCACCATTGAACAAAGAGATCGTCATGTGAGTTCTGAGGGGCCGTTCACACTACGGAATCGGCGTGGAGATTCCTCTCAGAACCCCTGCTCACGGACTCTGCGCTGAATTCCACCTGCTATGTCTTTCAATAGGAGGTCTCACCCCCAACCCAGCCCCCGCTCTGCTCAAAGAATTGAAATGTCAATTCTTTGAGTTGAAAGTGGAGGCGCGCAAGACCTCCCATTAAAAAACACAGCAGGCAGGATTTGGAACAAAGTTTCCTGGCAGGGGTTCAAAGCAGAATCTCCACCCTGATTCTGTAGTGTGAACGGGCCATTAGGGGTGAAAATTTGTGATTGAGTAGGAGAGGCTAAGGTTAGGAACTTGGCAAAGTCTATAGAAGGTCAGATCTGAGCTATTCCTACCCTTGTTTGTTAGTCTGAAAGCTGAGATAGGCCAGGGGAAGAGGTTAGGGCTTAATCCCACGCTCAGTAATCCACGGAGGTTATGGATCGTGGACTCGCAGCTTTCCCAGTGTTCGGTATCTATATAATGCCTGGAGAGCTGTAAGTGTTTCAATCTTCTCAATAATGTACTGATATGTAATGAGAGAGATGTACTGTATCGTTCACTGAGAAGCAGGTTGGAATCTCCCTATTTGTATAGTTTTGACAGCTCAATGCCCCTTATTTTTATATTATTTTCAAAAGGGGCTTTAAATTAAATATGTGGACTGTGCACAGTACAATGTAATTCCTTACTGCCGAGGTAAGACTGGTTAAGAGTTAATCAGACCATGACTAAATACTAATGTATTAGTACACATGTTATGTGGGAACTTTTGATATACTATACTGCTCAGTTTTGTTTTCTTTTGCAGACTAAATCAGTTTTTTTTCATTGATTCTTTCATATTTTTTTCCTTACTGTAAAGACTTTCGCTTCGGGAATGTGGTAACAAAGGATATAAAGAGATAGACACTATAGCAGCAATTGTCTATATCCTATGAAATGTTAATATCTCATTTCATTAAAAATTCCCCTAGCATCAAGCACAAGTCAACATTCCATGGAGAAGAGAAGCATTATGCAGCCCGCATGTGTGCATATCTGCATATTGGAGCACAAAATATTGACATGATAATTGCAGTCAAGCCTGAGTGAGCAGTGGCCACTGGGATTTCAGCTGGTGTTGTACCAACTGGATGGCTGCTCAGGACACAGTTTGAAATTCAAGGTGCAAGTTAGCACTTTATTCAGCACAGGAAGGCATCATTTAAAATTCCTTAGGGGATGCCCTGGTGAAGCGCAGATGTTAAAGCAGTCTGTTCACAAATGCTGAATTTTTTTCTGATTTATTTATTTATTTTTCAAAAACTCTTTAAAAGGATTATAATCTTGTATTTAAAAAAAATGCTCATAGTCCACAGTGACAACCTGATATTTCTATTATATGATGATCAGAGGGCACACTGTTTTGCCACAATATTGCGCAGACACTGGTCAGTACGTGTGGACACAGTTTACTCTGCATTCAGTACCTGCGACATTAGGACCTTTAAACCCAAACCCTGGTTATGATCTTTGCAACATATGTATAACGTATGCATCAATGCATACATAACTATAAAGTATCATAATACCATCATAACCACAGGAGCTAAATCTGAATCCAAAGGACACAATACATCATAAGGATCCTTTTGGAGACATCAATCTTTGGCCATCCACGCCAGCAAACAAGCACTGATCAGCAAGATAGGCGCTCACTTGCCATGCCTCCACACAACTCAACTAATTAAGCGGTCGATGTATTGTTCATGTTGTACTGCCCGCACAAAAGATGCAGTCAGTTGTTATGTGGTCGTTTTCCTGCTTCTCGACTGATCACTGACACTTACACGGGGCGCTTCTAGCAACGCTCATTGCAGATAGTGTAATCTGCCCATGTAAAAGGGCCTTTAAAAAAGCTAATATATAACAGAACAAAGAACAAATGTCAAAACAGTGACATAAAGAGGCAGAGGGTGTCAAATCAAGCAAATAAAGCATCCGGTACACATCATGCATATAAATGTAATCTAAGTGGGTGATAAAAGCCATGGTATTTCTCAACCTTTTCTGCCTCAGGGCATTCCTTGGGAAAACAATGTTACCTTGGGACACCCCTACCAAATAATGTTCTACAAAATATGAAAAACTGAATTCAGTGACTTTTTCTTTGATGTGAGGCGTTCACTTTCCCTTTTTCTCTCTTCGTCTTCATCTCCGAACCGGCCAAACATTTTAGGCTCTGGACTTTTCCAGCCATTTACTTCCCTTATGCCTACCTATAGGGTTCCAGCTACCACAGTAGTAATTCTGCTGTTTGTTGTCATGCATTGGCCCCCGTATGTAATGGTGTCCGCCCTGCTGTACCCCCATATATTAATGATTCTCCCTGCTAGCCCCCTGATGTTTAGTAGTAATGCCCCCCCCCCCCCCCAGGTCTTGTTCCCCTCGTTGTACCGGCAACTTGTGAGCCCCAGGGATGGATCTTCTGGCGGGCGAGATGATGCAATATAATTGCTGAGTTCCATAGGCTGCAGGCATGAAGTTCTCGCAGCTT
The DNA here is from genome assembly GCF_027789765.1 of Dendropsophus ebraccatus. Lineage (NCBI taxonomy): Eukaryota > Metazoa > Chordata > Amphibia > Anura > Hylidae > Dendropsophus > Dendropsophus ebraccatus. The sequence goes on along the minus strand of NC_091456.1, from coordinate 78,547,128 downwards.
AGCTTATGGGAATGAATGGAGGCAGTAAACACTGACAGATCCCGCTGCTCCATTCTGTTCACTCTAATGTTTGCCCATGTTAAAGGGGTTGGCCACTTTATAGTAAAATTGCTCAGTGTACAGTATTAGTAAGTGTACTTACTGTATATACTGACAGCAGCTCCCTGTGTACCTCAGAGAGCTAATATCAGACTCCCCTCCTCCAGGCTGGTCTGTCCTGCTCTGTGATCCATAAGATTGCTTACATGGAGGAGCATGTGACCATGCCCTGTCCCCTGTGTCCACCACTGAGCCTGTATATGTCTATGGAGAACACAGTGGACAGGGCATGGTCACATGCTCCTCCATGTCGGCCATTTTATGGACTGAAACAAAACAGAGCAGGGCACCACAGCCTGGTGAAGGGGAGGCTGATTTTATCTCTATAAGGTACACAGGGAGCTGCTGTCAGTATATACAGTGAGTACACTTACTAATACTTTGTACTGACCTATTTTACTATAACCCCTTTAAGTAACAGTGAGCGATCAAGTGAGCAGTGCATACCCAAAAGAGGTGTAGCCCCAGTTTCGAGGGATGCTTAAAGTGACAGTGTCATCATTCCCACCAGAATACCACGGCACCCTGGTTGGGAAACGCTGAGAGGATCGACACCATGGATTAGTGTCATTCCTCTAAGAGCCTCTCTCAGATGCTATACACACACAGGAAATTTCCTAGGGCACCTCCAGTATATATAAATTAGTTTCTTATAGGTAGTAATGGTATTGACCAGGAAAATCCAACTATTACATTTTGGGGGTCCAACAACATAATAAAGACTCGATACTCCTCTGCCCCCGTGTCCCTGCAATCCTGCACGTCTGGTCTCCTGAATTTACTGGGTTCCTGTGTTGTCACAACCTGGCAGGAACTACCTGCACAGAGGCTTAGAGGTCTCCCACCTCACATATTGATTAGCTGAGCTGGCATTTCTGAGCAGGGTCGTGACATCACGGGACTGGGACATCCAGGAGACCAGCAGGTGACCATGAATGGTGGCGCTGCACTGCTGAGGCACTGGGATGGGTAAGTATCGCTTCATTATTATGCCCTCTGCCCTCCTTGGGTTTTTAACTTTGTCCGGAGTTTTCCTTTAAGTCATATCATAGTGAGAAAATATGAAGTTTCTATTTTCATTGGCTGATAGAATGGGTGGCCTTAGCTATGAAAGGGTGGGAATAGAGCATAGATATCAAACCTCTGGGGCCCTATTATATAATTACAAAAGTTATGGGACATTCACTTAGTTCCTGCGTTTTGGATGTTTTCTGTGATTTGTAAGGACACAAATGGTACAACTGCCTGTTCTCCAGACAAACATAGTCTAACTTATTAGTAACTTTTATTAGGAATCAGAAATCCATGTAATTCTAAAAGGCTCACTTTTTTTCACAAGCGAAAAACATTTTAGTGTGCTTTCAGTTCCTGTTATTACTAGAAAAGGAGAGACTCCTTAGATCTTAGTGGTAGGGACCTCAAACAAATTGAAATTTTAGGACTTGGGAGTTACAGGTTAGGCTACACGTTCCATAGTTTTGAACCTGAATTATGGTCAGATTTAAGGCCCATTGATTTCAATTGGGCTGTTTACACTGTCAATATATTTTACAGATCCGCAGTAACTGACAAGTACGGACCGTAATTGCTAACTATCCCCTTTTCCTTTTTTGCTGATCTGCAAAAAAATACGGATTACACATGCAAAATACGGATGTAATATGGATGATTTTTTTTTTTTTTGTACATTTTGGACGAATATTACGAATGACTGCAGACATTATATACTGTCCTAAAAAACTACTTTAGTGTGAATGTAGCCTAAGGCTGTATTTATCCAGTATGTCACAGCTATCTGTCAGCATCCCACCAAGAAAGAATTGCTGACAAATACTGTCGGAACTGTAGCAGGTTCTATTTATTTTAGTGGACCAAACGTAGTTAGCTAGTGACTACGTGTATGCTGTTTTCCCTCTGCAAATTCAGGATACAGTAGTATGTTAACTGTAAATTGGCGTATAGTAGCAGGATGTGGCCTGTTACGAACTGCCCACATTTAGGCCATTGAAATGAATGAGGCCTGCCTCAGGCACCACAATTTATAAACACATATATGCACCCTTACTTAGCTAGATGCCAATAACTGTGATGTACTGCACAAATGCAGTGTGAACCCAGCTTAACTCCACGCAAAGCTGCCAAAATGACCATCATTCTTAGATAGCTAGGCTAGGTATTTCCCTATTTATGTTCCAATACTCGCAACCGAGTGGGACTTAAAGGGCTAGGTACCAGGATGGTTTGGTGATCTCCCCACTGGGAGGCACCCCCTTGGCAATAGGCTTCCCTCCCCTGGAGGGATATCTGGCTATTCCTGTGTTTTGAGACTCGTAACTGAGACTCCACGGACCCTTCTTTTGCATCATTCTTAGATGCACGAACCTGTGTGTCATAACATGCAATTGCTTTATGTGTCATCTTTCCTGGATTAGAAATGGTTAACTAGCAATTAAAAAAGTAAGCTAACAAACTATCTAGAGAAAATGGTATCGATTAGTCTTCAGTGGTCACATGTTCAACATATTTATCTCTTTTGAAACATTTTCAAGCCATAAGCAATATGTTAATGCTGTGTATTGATATTGTCTGATGACAGGGTTTGTTGTCTTCAGGCCAAAAGCTTAATTAGCTTCTATTCCACTACAGTTGGGCCATATGATCCCTGGAGAGATGAGGGACTTGGTAATTTAGGTAGCAGTATAGAGATAAAATCAATAGTAAAGAACATCATGATTATAGAAGGATATTCATCTTCTTACATTAGTGCTAAAAAGCCTATTGTTTTGCACCCAAAAAATAAAATGTATCTTATGGATGTATTTCTGGCATTGGTAAATTTATGTGCAGTTCATTGGTCTGTCCCTTACCCTCTACTATAGATTAGGAGAACTGACAACCAAAAGCATGCAGTGCACATGTGGTGCAGCCAGGGGAGAGTCATTGCTGCCACTGCCACCTGTCTATCTAGAATTCACAGTTTTTTGCTCCTATCACTGTGCATAGAGAAAAATCTGTCAGTCATCAGTGGAGACAGCAGTTGCAGTGACACCTTTCTGTCAGCACCGGCTATGTTTTGAGTATTTCCCTATTTAGGTTCTCCTAATATGTCATTGTTGTGTGCACTGCTACAATTAAAGAGAATGTACCATTGTTCAAGTCAAGTATCTATGTTAAACATATATTACTATACTTAAAGTGACACTTTCACCCCCTTTTTGCATTCTGACTTCTCTACACAGGTGTAAAGGGTAAATTTAGCAGTTTTCATACCTTATTTTATATCATACGTCATGGTGCAGTTGCAGTGAAGCCCCGCCCCCTTAGCACAAACTGCAGTTCATAAAAGATCACTTTTTACTTGAACAAGCACAATGACGTGTGATATAAAATAAGGTATGGAAACTACTAAATTTACCTTTTACACCTGTGTAGAGAAGTCAGAATGCACAAAGGGGGTGACAGTGTCACTTTAAGCATTTAAATTGCCACCGCTCACAGTCACCTGCGACCTCCTGTAGCTCCAGGTGCTGTTACATCACGACCCAGTTCAGAAATTTCCTCTTGGCATAACGCAACACCTGTAGTCACTGACTGGCTGAGTGGGTAGTTTCTGCCGAGTTGTGATGACAGAGAGAAAACAGGAGACCAAAGGCCGAAGAGTGAGCTAGTGGCACTGCAGGTAAGTAATACTTTTTTTTTCCTTCTAATTATGTTAGGCCAGGCTCTCACATAATTTATAATGTGCAGCAATTTCCTCATATACAGTATGTTGTCTGGCTCCTCAATTCCTCCTGGAATTGTTGAAATAATAACCATTTTTTAATACAGTATATAGACACTACTCAACAAGGAATTAGGGATATTTGGCTTGTGGATAAAATTTTAGAATGAACCAAAAATGTACTCTAACCTTTGAATGTGAACCTAATGTGGCCTTCTGTAAACTTTTGAAAAAATATTCAATGTTTCAGTACTTTTTGCACAACTTGCTGTTCTTGCAAGGAGCTTGTTAGGTGGGGCTTTATAGTAATGTTACAGTGTGGACAGGTGTGTCTAGTCTATACACATCTTCCCTGCTCATACTACTTTAATAACCTAGTAATCATTGATCCAGCCATTTTGCACTACATGAACAACACAGGCAACGTTCATCTTCTTGGATTACAATGCTCCAGCTCATGGAGGTTGTATCATTAGGGAAATGCTGCTGGAGACTGTAGCCCAGAACCTCATTGACCTGAAGGCTGCCCTTCAGGATGAGTGAGGTGCCATGCCTCAGCAGACAATAAGTCGACTTGTGAACAGCATGAGACATCATCGTCAAGCTGTAATTAATGCCCAAGGACTGCATGCTTGTACGTAAATGCCCTACCTGCAAGCCAAATATCCCTTTTTGTGAGAGATGTATATAAAGGTAAAAATGGAAGTACATTATGTCGAAATGACACTTCATAAATAACATTCTTTTATACACCTTGTTCATGTTTTTGTCAACATCCCAACCCATCTTCAGTCGTCATTCACAAATAATGATTATTCTATGTCTATAATATTTCATCTTTGGGCACCTCATTAAAAATGGGCCAAGACCCAGAAAAACCTGATGCGATCTTATCCGTGAACTTCTTGCGTGTGCTAAAACACTTAGAAAAATAGTCTGTTAATGATGTGGAATAAATTGTCAGATTTGGGGAGATGATGAAAACTAAATATGGATAATTCTTGTGGCTCTGTGCAGCTCAGTTAAATGTTTAAAATGTTAGCCTCAAGGGAAAGTGATTGGTGCTTAAAAGTTTTACAAATTGACAGCATCTCCTTACTCCATTTTTCATCCTAAAGAAGTCTGCAAATATCCGTAGCTCAAGTCATTATGGTACATCAGTGATTCTAATTAGCTAAACAGGAGTTTGTTTCAGTCATTGATCTTCATAAACCTCTTGACAGAGCCTAATTTCTTGGTGTTTTCCCCCCTAATCTCTTGGCCTTTTTAGTAGGACATGTAGGATATTACTTTGAAGCACAAAATGCAATACAATAGACAATGTAATTTGGTTCCATTGCAATTCATTGTCTGTATTTTATGAAAATTAAATCATGTTGTTTTTTTTCTTTTGACATTTAGTTAGTGTTAATTATATAGCATGTGTTACTTTTCATTTGTGAATTAGGAAAAGCAATAGGTTTATAAGTTTCACAGAATTATTTGCACGTAAAACAAGACCAGTCGCATTTGAAAAATATGTCTTTGTCCATAATGCCAAAAGTGGCTGTGGAGTGAACAGGTTAAGGAGACTGGGCATTTCCCCTGCAGTATAAGTGTCTACAGTTATCTACATAGAAACATGGAAGCACAGTCCTTTTAAAGAAATTACCTGTTGGGTTGTGAGGAAGTTTAGGAGACCAGAGGGTGACAAGAGCTGGTGGCACTGCGAGGGGACCGTTAAAGGGGTATTTTCCCCCAAGAGGTAAAAAAATTACCAGAACCTATCTGATCTTACTCACCAAGTCTCCACGAGTATTCTAAGCCGTCTCCTCTGTTTCTAGCTGCCAACTTTCCTGAGTTACAAGTCTTTCTAAAAGGTGGTCTATATCCATGATGGGAAACCACATTTTCCATCATGCAGTACTTCTGCCTATTTGGTCCATGATGTAGCTGAGCTGATATCTACATGATACAGCAAAGTTGAGGTAGTACAGGCGGCATAGTGAAGTAGCAGAGGTGAGGCAAGGGGGTTAGTTGGGGAAGTGCTGATGATGTCCCGGGGGGACACAGGGATGCTGCGGGGGAATGGTGTCCGGGTTGGCCGGGTTGCTGCGGGCAGGGGAAGAGGACAGTGGGTGGTGGGGGATGATGTCGCGGGGGAGGGTCCGGATTCCTGCTGGAGGTGAGGATGATGTCTGGCAGCAGTCAAGGGAAGTTGCGAAGGATCATGTCTGGGGTGGCAGCAGTCAGGGCATGCAGAAGGGGATGATGTCTGGGGGGCAGGGGGATGATGGGTTATTCCTGCGGTGGCCTGTGGCTAAGGAGACGCAGGGGTGATGTGAGCTACATGCCCAGGGTTACAACAGGTCCTGCTCTTGTGTGTGTGCAAGCAGGGGGTGCACACTGTAACTGGAACAGGCACACTGATTGGTCAGGCGTCCTCCCTCTCCTCAGTAGGCAGGGTTATAATCGCTAACCCGGCCCATTGAAGAGGCGGAGGACACATTATCCTGACACGGAGGGTGAAGGACAGCATCTTTTTTGCAGTAAAAGGGAGTGAGAAAGCAGAAAAAGCACCCAAACCACACAAAACACATAATAACTTGCTTTGACCAATATGTAAAGCTATGGGTGGGCTATTACCTTGTGCAAAAAATATTTTTTGGGGGGAATACCCCTTTAAAGCTTAAATCTGTGCCAGCTCTGTGCCGGTATAGATTCCACTGTGCAACGTATGGCCAGCTGCTGCAGTGGCAGATTCTTTTTTTAAAGGGCTTAGTGCCCCTTAAAAATTCTGCCCAAACGAAACACAACAAAAAAACTTACAGAGGAGCTGTAAAAACATAACTGTAATTTTTGTTATCTAATCTTTAATGCTAAAGGGGTTGTCCAGAGAACAGAACACAGTTGAAGTCTTCTGCTCCCCGGCACTCACAGTGATTCCATATTTAGGATATGTGGAGGGCTCAAGTGAATATCCCAGTCTCATTGTGTGCAGATGAATCCACGCCTACACATGATGTTCAATAGCTGCATGATGTTGCTTCAACATTGATGACTGTATGGTTCCAAAGCCTGGCTACATAGAGAAATATAAAGTTGTTACAAAGTGATTTGCTGCTACTTAACATAGACATGGACATTTATTCCGTGGTCAAGGTTTAACAACTTTACAAAATAAATTAAAAATGTATAATTTTCTTTGCTTTTCATCAGGGAAAAAAGTAAAACAGAGACCAAAGACAGAAAAGTTCTGGAAATCTTGCAAACAAAGGACAGCAAAATACAGGAGTTGGAACAGGTTTGTATTGTCTACAACTTCACGTTTATAGAGAATGGCACATGGAGCTTAGATGATTTGTTTAACACTAGTGACTCAAAAGTTTAAAGACTTTTCCTATAAAGGGGGTCCTCACTTATTTTCAGGGGACAGTAACATACAGTATATGATTGCTACTTTTGGGAGCCTTCAGATTTCATTATGTAGGCTTCCTCGTGGGAGGTACAGAGGATACACCCCCCTGCCCCTATCTTATATTATTAGGGATCTTTATAGTCCCAGGGGTCCAACATTTACCACACTCTTTTTTTTTTTTTTTTTTTTTTTTTTTTAAATCTTCATGATTACATCTTTATTTTCACAATATCTGGCTTGGCTACTTGGCTCTTTTTTGTTAGCTGAAAAATTTTTCTCTTGTTTTGGTGCTATTAGTGTTTTATGCAGGTGGGCTGTGATATACAATGATTATCCACATAAATAATGAATTAGCAGTCATAAATATATCCAGTGGATCATCCTTAATAGGAGTTGTCGTAGGGGAGGTCTCTGAAATGGATCTATTTATGCATGGCTATCAATAAATAATTTGCTTTACTGGATGTGGTGTGCACAGACTAATTATACCTGCTTTTAATTGCTGGTAGAAGCAGCATGAGTCATTGTAAGCAGTTTCTGCATTATTCTCACTGTTCTGGAAAAAAAACACATTCAAGTATATTATATTTTCCTGTATTACATGTGTGTTATTTTTTTTCTTTTTAATTATTTTAAATGCACTTGTACTTCGTTTTTACTCCTGTTGGATGTATGTGTATACATGAACAATCTAATATATCGACTCTTCTTTGTGTGTGCTATAGTTTAGCTCATGTGGACACCTTTTTTAAGGTTTGCGTCATTTGTAATGTAAATTCGCCTCTTCTTAAAACTAAGCTGAGACTTTGTAATCTGTCTGTGGTGATGAGTGAATTCATACGGCATTACAGTAACAGGTGACACCGGTAGATTACACCCAAGAAGCTAGGCCTCCCTTTCCCTGCATAGGTCATGCTTAAAAATGTGTCCCATACAAAGAAAATTACAGTAAAAAAATATAAGCCGATTAGAAGAAAAAGAACAGAATCTGGCTCTAAGGGAAAAAAAAATAGGGGATACATTTACACAGGCCAATTATCTGCTTAATTAAGTTTGATAAGAATGCTTGTTCCAGATAATTTGTCCATGTGGCCAGCTATTAGTTGACAAGAAAACACTTGTTTGTTGTCTGATCAGATATTTTGTGCAGGCATTTAAAGTGATACTGCCAACCCCCACCCCTTACTCTATGTGTGGTTCTTTGCATCATCCATAAGCTTAGATGCTGTTTATTTAATATATACCTGCATAACACTTGTCTGTGTATTCTTCTTGCTCTAAAATCGAGAGCCAAATTGCTGTAAAGCCCCACCTAGGTGACACTTTCCAGCGATGAAATGAAGTGTGAGTAAAGAAGGTAACAGTACATATGTAAGTGGGGGATGTGTGACTTGCAATAATTAAATTTAAAGCGACTCTGTAAACACCCCCCCCCCCCAAACCTGTGGTACCCTCTGTGTGATGACAGTAAATCCTTACTGGTCGTGTCTTTTGAAATGTGCCTGATTCCTTGGTTAAAACAAAAAATAATCTTTTAATCTGTAGCAAGCAAGTCAAACTGGTATGTCTTAGAGTGTCTGTGCCCCAGGTCTGTGATGCCTCTCCTTTCTTCTCCACCCTCCTTATCATTAGGAACACCCCCAGACAGGACTTTTCCTATTCATCACTTGTGTAAACTGCACCTGTGCCGTAATGACACAAGTGCAGTTTATACGAGCAATGAATAGAAATCCTGCCTGAGGGTGTTCCTATGATAAGGAGGGTGGGGTGGAAGAAAGGAGAGGCGTCTCAGACCTTGGGCACAGATGTTATAGGCCACACAAGTTTGACAGCCTGCTACAGATTAAAAGACATTTTTTTTGCTCTAACCAAGGCATCTAGTGCATTTTAAAAGACTCAACCAATAAGGATTTACTCTCATCAAACAGATGCTGCTAGTGGTTTAGTGGTAGGTTAGTGAATACAGAGTCTCTTTAAGAATGGCCCGGTCAGTAACAATTATTTATGTGGCCTTCGCTGCAACTTATTAAAGGAGAAGTCCGTCAAATTTTTTATTGAAGTATTGTATTGCCCCCCAAAAGTTATACAAATGACCGATATACACTTATTACGGGAAATACTTATAAAGTGCTTTTTTTCCCAGCACTTACTACTGCATCAAGGCTTCACTTCCTGGATAACGTGGTGATGTCACCACCCGACTCCCAGAGCTGTGCGGGCTGTGGCTGCTGGAGAGGATGATGGCAGAGGGATGCTCAGTGTCCCCCTGCCAGGGAGTCAGGTCGTGACATCACCATGTTATCCAGGAAGTGAAGCCTTGATGCAGTAGTAAGTGCAGGGAACCAAAGCACTTTATAAGCATTTCCCGTAATAAGTGTATTCTGGTGATTTGTATAACTTTTGGGGGGCAATACAATATTTTAATAAAAATGTTCACCTGACTTCTCCTTTAAGCTCTGTGAAAGCTTATTAAAGGAATGATGATATTGAGCAGTGTCCATGATTGTGCAGCCCCTTGCCTGTGTAAAAGGACCCTTCCTGTAAGTAATCCCCTTACCATAATTTTACTAGTCTGTCTGGGTACTTTTACTTTTTGTGAATCTTATGAACATATTTATTTACTCGCACTCCAAAGCGGAATGTGCTGCGCTTTTGTGACTTTCCTGTAGTCTAAAAGTGTTGCCTAACAGATGCTTTCACTGCAGTCACAATACAGAACATCTGTGTGTAGTCCCTGCCTAATGAAGTTGCTATTATCTTTCCACAGCTAAGTTTTCTTCTTGTAACTGCTTCTAAAAGTTAAGGTTTTTTGTGGTTAAGAAGAACACATGAAATGGAAAATCACTAAAGTACTGCAGGGGCACTATCTGTATTCTCTTTTCTAGAGAGCATCAGGACAGCAGCAGGAGATAAACAACCTTGTACAGAGAAAGATTGCTGTAGACGAAGAAAATGCTTTACTCAAAAAGGAACTAGATGACCTCCAACAAAAATTAAAAGATAAAAGTCTGGAGCTTAAGGTACCTTGTCTTGTACATATTTTCCAGTTGTCTTGCTGTGAAGCTCTGTGTTTCATGCTGTGTCATCGAGTGTGACATAGAAAGGGACATATGCTGCAGAAGAATTGCCTGAGGCCTCGCTCAGCTTTGCAGTTATTCCTCATACAGCTAACTCATAGCGCTCCTTTAAAGTCGAAAATCTAAGGCTTATAACTTTCAAATAAATACTTAATGATGGATATGGAGCTAGTGAAAGTAGTGTGAATATGTGGCTTCTTTTTAATTACATTCTGATGGGACTGGTATTATTAATTGATAAACCCGAGGTCTGGAATGATATGTCTGCGTGGGTCTCAAAAATAGCTGGGGACATCATCAAAGGCATCTTGATCAATTAAAGGATTCCTTGCATATGTGTGCTCATCAGAGCTGTCAAGTGGTTAAAGAAATAAGTCCCTTCCACCTGCATGACTAAAATAAAATGGTAAGAGCTGAATCTTCAGACGTACTCAGACGCCTTGGCTAGGGTCACTCAATTAGGAATCGGCGCTTGATATTTTGTGATGATGTCTTGGCTTTGTCAAACAGAACACTGTGGAGAGATCACAGAATGAAGAGGAACAGAGGGCAGCCATTTTTAAAAATTTGGAGCATGAGAAGGAGAATTTAAGTGAGAAATGTGCTGACCTGCTTGCTGACCTGGAAAAAGCACGGAAGCAGGAGGCACAGTGGAGAGGAGAGAAATTTGGCATCGATGCCAAAATTAAGGTATGCTGCAGAGCGGCTGGATTCCCTCACATGATTTTTCAAACTACATTGTGGCGTGCACTTATGCTACGTGTTATTTGCTGTGATAACAACTTATGTATTCAAACATGCCAGTTGGGACCTGCATTCATTTAAATTCCTACACTTAAAACCCACAGCTCTTTAAAAATTGATGCAGCAAAGCAGGAAGCTGACATCAAATAGCCATTCTAAAGTCTAATCATTAAACAGTACAACAGACTTCATTCTCACATAAAACTTAAAGAATACATATGTTGTGAATGCAAATTTTCACTTTTTATTTTAATTTTACTCTGGTGCAATTCATCAATTGTGTTTCGACACAGACGGATTACTTTGGTTAAGAAGTAAAAAGAATTGATAGATTTTGTGGTTTATGGCAAACTTCTGGAAAGTGGAATAGTTTGTTGTGTATGAAATATAAAACACACAGATCCTAGATCTAGAATGTCACATATAAGCCAGTAATTGACATGCTGGCTACAATTGTTTTTCAGACAAACCAAAATTGCAGTGTTCCATTTGTCTTTTTTTTTTTTTTTTTTTTACCGATTGCTTTCATATAGGCTTTAGAATTGAATTTAAAAGAAGCTGGTAACCAGATGGAGGCCATGCATAGTAAAATAAATGGCCTGTCATCACAGGTCGCTGTCAAACAGACCGAGCTGGCACAGAAGGAGCTGGATGTGGCTAGACTAAGGTGAGTACTTGCATGGTATGGACTTTCAAATTTTTTATTTTATACAAATACACCCATTTATACACCTGTAGATTAGTAGATTATCTGTTTCAGTTAAAGGGGTTCACCACTTTATAGTAAAATAGGTCAGTATACAGTATTAGTAACTGTACTCAATATATATAGAGCATAAATCCGACTCCCCTCCTTAAGGCTGGGCTGCCCTACTCTGTGGTGTTTCTGTCCATAAAATGGCTGACATGGAGGAGCATGTGTCCTCCATAGTCATATACAGGCTCAGTGGTGGACACACTGAGGGTCGGGTTTTGGTCACATGCTCCTTCATGTCGGCCATTTTATGGACAGGAACACCACAGAGCAGGGCTGCACAGCCTGGATGACGGGAGTCAGATTTTTAGCTCTATGAGGCACACAGGAAGCTGCTGTCAGTACGGGCAGTGAGTACACTTATTAATACTGTACCTTAAACAGTTTTATACTATAAAGTGGTCAACCCCTTTAAGTATTATACAATAAACTATTTATTAAGGTGAAGTCCGGCAGACAACTTGCATGTTATTTCTTTTATCTTATCCAACCCGGACGTCTCCTTTATAATAAAGTGCACATAAGGTATATCAACAATTTTGGCTCTTGTTAGTTGCTAGTTCCGTATTTCCATAGGATATTATGGATTGGTATTTGCAATCAAAGTACTATTTGCAGTAAGTTTAATTCCAGAGTCACTGATGCTAAAGAACCTGATTGTCACATTTTATTTTTGTGCTGCTTTTAAAGGGAACCTGTCACCCCCCGTGCGGGGTGACAGGCCCCCGACCCCCCTGTTACAGCCCCCTATACTCACCTGATCCGCTTGGGTCACAGAGATCTCAGCCGCTGCAGCCCGAGTCCAACGCTCATAGAGAATGACGGAGCGCTGGACTCTGTCATTCTCTATAAGCGTTGGACTCATCTCTCAGCGCGCGCGCCGGGCTGCAGTGGCTGAGATCTCCGTGACCCAACCGGATCCAGAAGCGGGACCCGGCGGGATCAGGTGAGTATAGGGGGCTGTAGCGGGGGGTCGGGAGCCTGTCACCCCGGCACGGGAGTGACAGGTTCCCTTTAAGTATACAATATGTAATGCGTTAATAAATAAGAGGAAGCTAAGAAGGCAAAATAAATTATCAAAAATAAATTCTTGCTACTTACACAATGAGGAGCCTAGTTACACATTCAGTCATGCCTATACTCCTTAGTTTATTTGACCAATGCTGCATTTTCATATTCTGGTCCTGATATCCATATCCTTAAAAAAAAAATGGAAACTGCATATGAGGCTTAAAGGGATCAGTTAGAAAAAGAAGTCTGTATTCCCAGTATCCTAAAATGGTCAGTGTGAATTTCCCTGAACTCGATGCAAACTATGCAGGGAGGTGTAGGGAAAGATTATGGTTTCAGGTTTATAATCTCTTACATTTTAATATTCTATGCAGTTTTAATGTTAAGCTCCTTGCTATGTTAAGTATTCCCAACTTATTGTATTCTTATCATTCTTTTCAAGATACTTTGAACCAATAGAAAGTGTGTATGTGTATAAAGTTTGTGCTTTAAAAAGAATTATGTTTTTTTTTCATTCTAAATTATATGCTCAGCATTTTAAAGGGTATGCTAAACAATAGACTGTATGGGCTTCAAAACGTTTATGTGCACCCATTTTATTGTGTTGTGTAAGATTCTATAGTGTTACTTGTTCAGGATATGGCTCTGTAAGGTTAAATTAGTGTTTAAATGCACTACAAAGACCTGAAAGTGACAAACAGACAGGAAAATACTCTTTACTTGCATCCCTTGCATCTCTTCTGTTGGATCTCCTGGTCTCAGCTGTGCTTCCATTCTGCCATCTTTTGATGTCCCACTCCCCAAAAAATAATGAATGGAATGTTAACCCTTCATGACTAAGCCCAAAATGACCCAGTGGACCGCGCCAATTTTCATTTTTGCGTTTTCATTTTCCTCCTCCCCTTCTAAGAGCTCTAGCACTTTAATCTTTTGTCTATAGAACTATGCAAGGGCTTGTTTTTTAAGAAATAGGTGTACTTTGTAATGGCATCTTTCATTCTACCATAACATGTATGATGGAACCCCAAAAATATTATTTATAAAAATAAATTGGTGAAATCGTAAAAAAGAATGTAATATGGTAACTTTTGGGGGATTCCTGTGTCTACGCAATGCACTATAAGGTAAAAGCGACATAATAACTTTATACTTGTATAGGCACAGCATTGATCAGTGTTATAGGCGTTCTGCTGATTAAGCCTGCCTGAGGCAGACTCAATCAGCAGAGTGCTGATCAGACCGTACGGAGGAAGGTAAGAGAGGTAATCCCGATCGGTAAGTGACAGGAGATGCTTACACTTAAACGCTGCGCCGTTTAAGGGGTTAATGGCAGGCTGCAGTGCGATCAGTGCAGCCTTTAAGGGTACATGCACACTGCGGAATGGCGACGGATAACCCATTACACATTCCTCAGCTCGCACCCGTCGGCAGCCTGTGTCATAGACTCCATTCTATGCACGGGCGGATTCCGCCCTCAGTCCAAAGTATAATGGACTATTTTATGCAATAAGGCGAAAAAGTCATTTTAAAAGTCAAACAACAATTATTTACTTGCATTTTTTTCAAGTATGACATACTTATTTTCCCCACTGTACATGTCGTGTTTTAGCTTTAGATAGTTGGCATATAAATTAGTTATTCCTTAGGCTAGGTTCACACTGCGTTTTCAGCATCCGTTTAACGCATCCGTTTTTTTGCAAAAAACGTATGAAAAACGGATTGCAAAAAACGGATTCATTTGTGTGCATCCGTTTTTCCATTGACTTCCATTATAAAAAAAACTGATCCGTTTTTTTTTGGCGGACCAAAACGGACCAAAAAACTTTGCTGACCCTATTTTTCTGGACGTTAAAAAAAACGGATCCGTTAAACGGATGCTGAAAACGCAGTGTGAACCTAGCCTTATCCAAGCTTTTCTCTAAGAACATGCAGTGGCTAAGGATTGAGTAGGCAGAGGGCCAATGAATTTCTTTTTTTTTTTTTTTTTTTTTTTTAACCATTTGCTTAAAGGGGTTGGCCACTTTATAGTAAAATAGGTCAGTACAAATATTAGTACATGTACTCACTGTATATACTGACAGCAGCTCCCTGTGTACCTCATAGAGCTAATATCAGACTCCCCTTCTCCAGGCTGGGCTGCCCTGCTCTGTTTTGTTTCAGTCCATAAAATGGCCGACATGGAGGAGCATGTGACCGTGCCCTGTCCACTGTGTCCTCCATAGACATATACAGGCTCAGTGGTGGACACTGGGGGGCGGGGCCTGGTCACATGCTCCTCCATGTAAGCAATCTTATGGACCAAAACACCACAAAGCAGGGCAGCCCAACCTGGAGGAGGGGAGTCTGATATTAGCTCTATGAGGTACACAGGGAGCTGCTGTCAGTATATACAGTGAGTAAACCTACTAATACTGTACACTGAGCAATTTTACTATAAAGTGGCCAACCCCTTTAAATGTTGCTTCCCTGAGTTCACCAAAGGTGTAATCCAGACAGGGCAATAGTTACATTATTATTATTATTATTATTATTATTATTATTATTTATAAAGCACCCTTAATTCCAGAGTGCTATACAAGAGATAGGCGGTAACAAGCAGGAACAATACAAGGTCAGAACACATTACATGAAGGCAAAAGTCAGACTGGTACATGGGGGAAGAGGACCCTGCCCGCGAGGGCTTACAATCTATAATCTATACTTGATTCTGATCTAGAGAATTAAAAATATTGAAACACTTGTTGAAATGGTGGTTGTTTATATCCCTGACCATTTTGAACATGGCTGTATACAGTTTATTACTTTTTGTTCCTGATGAAACCACTTTTAACATAAATGTCAGAGTTTTTTTGAGAAAAGGTGATTCGCACAGGATTGCCTTGCTAATACAGCCCCTTTTACATTTGCCTAAGTAGGACATGTGCATGTTAATGGGTAATCTCCTGTTTATGTATGACACTGGCAGCCGTTCTAGGTGCCATATATTACTACCTTATCCGTGCAGTGACCCCCGCCGAGGAATTGTACAGTCTTTTGACAACTCTCTAGCAGACAGACCAATGTGCTTAGCTGTGTAAACTGAAACAGACTGTATAGCGTAACCTAAGCATCACTATGTAAAGCCAATGATATGGACTTGAGTTGCAATTAACCCTAAGTTTGGAATAAATCGGAGCCAGTTATGGTAAATGCTTACAAGAATAGAGGCACTGTTCATGTCTTTATCTAATCATTCCCAATAGTGATATAAAGTAACCTCACTATTTCAGGTTGAAACTAGATCTAACGTAGTGTAAAGCTTTTTTTCAAATGCCTTTTGTACAAAGTTCCATTAAAGCTGGTATGATTTGACAGGTTTCCTCCGATTAGATACAGTGTCCTGCTGTTTGGCCGCTCTTCTGCTTTGTAGAATGTAATGACTGCTCTCTGAGAAAGTTCACCCTATACAGAGAGGCCTTGACTTGAGCAGCAGTACGGATGGCCTGTAGAAGCTCAATATTATAAAGTGTACATCTGAAAATCTTTTATGGCCACATTTCCACAGCATAAGATCTTTTCATGAGATGAAATTCGAGTGGAATAAAGATATTTTTCCTGCTCTAAAGTCTTAAGTCTGTTTTACCTTTGCTAGCTGAAAATGTCTGCTCTGTACAACATGTATATCTTGGAAATGAAATAGGTTGTATCAATACTTGAAGCTGCTTTAATACTTTTGAGGCATGGAGTGTTGGTGTGAGCATGTGTGAAGAATGTGCTGTCATGTGTGGAATTCTGTTTGAGGGTTCTTATTCACCTGATATACAAAATATAGTAAAGTCCTGTTTTTCAGAGCGTCCAGTCATGACAGCACCACCTGGAGATTGATCCCCATTAGTCCTAATAGGAATAGGAAGCACAAGAGGTTAAAAAGAGCCCCTCCCCACTTCACCCTCAGTGTTTTCCTGTTCCTATTCAGGGAGGAAGCACACAGAGGTTCTTACCTCTCCTGGTCCGGGGGGCTGGCTACTGGATCAGTGTGGTGGATGCCAGTCGAGCGGGGTCGGCCGAATCTGTCTTCTCCCCTCCTCGTCTGCTCGCATCGGGTCGCGCGGATGATGGATGCCTGCGCCTCCTGGTCCCATGATGGCCCGCTGCTGCGCTCTGGGAGTTTATGCGGCGGGTAGGTAAGTTTGCCGGGCCTCGGGTGCACGCGTGTGTCTCCACTGGCTCCTTCCGGTTTCGGGCCGTGCCGGCGTGCGTGACGCAAGACGTCACGCCGTTTGCGTCGCGCGCGGCATGCCGGGACCGGAAGTCCCGCCCCCAAGATGGCGCCGCGCACCGGCCAGCCAGTGACTGGGGATGCCGGGGGGCGTGGAAACGCCTGTGTTTGGCGCCAGGTTCAAGCTGGTCTGAGGCTGATAGACTACTTAAGGTAAGAGAGAGCACTCCTGCATCCTCTTTGTCTGTCCTGACTGCTATGATGGACGCCTCCCGCCCTCAATCTGTGGTGTGGGCCTCTTCTGCATGCCCAGTGAGTAACTGACCCTTGGGTTCACTTACTTTATTTTTGATGTAGCATGTACTAATGTACTCCTTCTCTCCCATAGGGAGACAAGGAGCCACCTGTAAGAAGCTGTGGTATATGTAAGGAGAGTCTGCCGGAAGGTTACAACAAACCCCTTTGTAAGGCATGCACATCTAATATCCTGAGACAGGAGTCACCATCATTGGTGAACGAACTCCGGGAGATGATCAATAAGGAGGTTAAAGCCACGGTTTCTGCGGCCCTGGCGAAAGATAGGTCTCAGTCCCCTGAGCCTCCCCCTAAAAAATCTAGACGCATTATAATATCTGATTCTGATTCCGAGGAACAAATATTATCTGCAGAAGACAAATCTGATCATGAGGAGATAGAAATAGTCCAAGAAACCTACCAAGAGCCTAAAAGGTTTTATTTTTCTGCTGAGGATACTGATATTCTTCTGACTGCTATAAGGAATACCATGGATATCAAAGATGTGCAGGTCCCTAAAAATAAACGAGACTAGATGTTTGCGGGGCTCAGGCCCATGAAAAAACGTGTTTTTCCTGTCCATGAGAGCATAAAGAATCTTGTGTTAGATGAGTGGCATGACCCAGAAAAAAGGCTGCAAATTCCTAAAGAATTTAGAGCAAGATTCCCTTTTGATGAAAGTGATGTGAAACTATGGACTGAGACTCCAAATATTGATGTCCAGGTAGCCAAGGTAGTTAAAAAGATCTCTCTTCCTTTTGAGGATGCCTCTCAGCTTAGAGACACCATGGACAGGAAGATGGACGGTTTACTGCGTAGGGCCTGGGATTCCTCTGCGGCAGCCCTTAACCCTAATATAGCTGCCACTAGTGCAGCTAGGTCCCTTTTTGTATGGTTGGAGGAGTTGGAAGGCCAGTTGCAAAACAAAATACCTAGAGAAGAAATTCTCATAGCAGTTCCCATGTTAAAGCTTGCTACAGCTTTCCTAGTGGATGTGTCAGCAGAATCCATTAGGTTCGCAGCTAAAGCAGCCGCTTTAACCAATGCTGCTAGGAGAGCACTTTGGTTAAAGAGCTGGCAAGGAGACAATATTTCTAAAACCAAACTTTGTGCTGTTCCATTTGAAGGTTCGTTTGTGTTTGGTCCCGCCCTTGACTCCATCCTAGAGAAGGCCGCTGACAAGAAAAAGGATTTCCCGAACGAGAAGAAGCCGAAAGGTAAACAAAATTTTTGTTCCTTCAGACAAAACACATACCAAAGCTTCAAAGGTAAAGGCAAGACAGGAAGGTGGAGCTATCCCAAAGGAGGTAAGGGGAGAGAGTCTTCTCACAACCCCAAACCTTCAGATAAAAAGCAATGACACGTTTCCTGTAGGGGGGAGGCTATCCCATTTTTACCATCAATGGGAAAAGATAACATCAAACCCCTTCATATTGTCAACACTAGAAAGGGGCTACAAAATAGAATTTTCAGACCTCCCTCCTCCCTCTCGGATCAGACTTGTTAAACGAGCGTCTGTGGCAAGGGGTGTCAGAGCTTCTATCCCTGAATGCCATTGTCCAAGTTCCCGAGGCTCAATTGAAAATGGGCCATTATTCTCGCTTATTTCTAGTACAAAAGCCAAATGGAGCTTTCAGGACAATCATAAACCTCAAACCTCTCAACAAAGTTATTACTTACAAGAGGTTCAAGATGGAGACTCTGAAATCAGCTATTCCCCTGATAACCAAAGGAGCCTGGTTAGCCACAATAGATCTCAAAGATGCGTATTTCCACATTCCCATTTACGAAAACCACCAAAAATATCTAAGGTTTGCTGTTGTTCACAAAGGAGTCACTCACGATTATCAATTCAAGGCGCTACCCTTCGGGATAGCCTCGGCTCCTCGTATTTTTACGAAGATAATGGTGGAGGCCGTAGCTCACCTCAGACTTCAGGGGGTGACAATAATCCCTTACCTCAACGACCTGCTCCTTGTGGCACAGTCCAAAGATCAGTTAAATGTTCACATCTCGCTCACCATCTCTTGTCTCCAGGATTTAGGGTGGATTGTGAATCTACAGAAATCAGATCTGGACCCTTCCCACCTGAAGAAGTTTCTCGGAATGTTGTTGGATACAAATCAACAGATGACCTTTCTCCCTCGGGAAAAAGTAGTGTCACTCCTACACAAGTTCAGGAAATTCTCCAGAAAGAAAACAACAACAATCAGAGAAGCAATGTCTGTACTGGGGTCCATGACATCTTGCATACCGGCGGTGCCCTGGTGTCAGAGCCATTCAAGGGTCCTCCAAGCGCAGATCCTGAAATCCTGGAATCGACAACAATCATCCCTATATTCAAAGATGTCGGTGTCAATACAGGTGAAAGCGTCGATAACCTGGTGGTTAAAAGAAAAAAACCTAACAAAAGGTCTTCTATGGTTTCCTCCGCAGTTAGTGACACTCACCACAGACGCCAGTCAGTGGGGAGCCCACGTACAAGACCTTTATCTTCAAGGGCAGTGGTCGGAAAAAACGAGATGCTCCTCCTCAAACTTGAGAGAACTAAAAGCCGTCTTCAAAGCGTTGAAACAGGCAGAACATCTCCTTCATCAAAAAAACGTAAAAGTTTACTCCGACAACGCGACAACAGTAGCCTTCATAAACCACCAGGGCGGAACACGCCACTCTCTCCTACAGAAGATGTCTCAAAAGATCTTCAACTGGGCGGAACTCCATCTTCAGTCCATCTCAGCGGTCCATCTGAAAGGCTCAGACGACGTGAAGGCAGATTATCTCAGTTGGAAGAGGGTCCTTCCAGGAGAGTGGAGCCTAAATCAGGAGGTGTTTCTAAACCTTACAGAAAGGTGGGGAGTTCCAGAAGTGGACCTCTTTGCAACACAAAAGAACAAGAAAGCAGACCGTTTCTTCTCCCTAAATCCAGAGGAAAGACCAGAGGCAGTGGATGCTCTAATACAACCATGGTCGTTCCATCTGGCATACGCATTCCCTCCGTTTCCCCTGCTAGGGAAGGCCCTTCAAAAGATCCTGATAAGCCGAACACAAGTAATCTTTGTCGCTCCAGTCTGGCCAAAAAGGAGCTGGTTTTGCCTGTTAAAAAAACTAGCAGTAGAAGGTCCCATCAGACTGCCACAAAGGACAGATCTCCTCGTCCAGGGCCCTCTAAATCACCAAGGGATACAACAACTCCATCTTGCAGCATGGCTATTGAAAAGTCCTTCCTGACCCGTAAAGGCCTTTCCTCGAAGGTAATTGATACCATGTTAAAGAGTAAAAAAGAAGTCACCTCTTCGATTTACCTTAAATATTGGAGGAGATTTTGCTCATGGTGTAAAGAAGCAACTCCCGATCCTCTCAAGCCAAATATACCCCAGATCTTGGATTTTCTCCAAGAAGGTCTTGACAAAGGACTTTCACTAAGTACGCTTAAGGTACAAGTATCAGCGTTAGGATGTTTTTTTGACTCCCCTATTGCAGACCATAGGTGGGTCAAGAGGTTCTTTCGGCCGTATCGAGGCTAAAACCCAAGATTTCCAACCTTACTCCTCCTTGGGACCTCAACCTGGTACTTCAAGCTTTGACTCAACAACCTTTCGAACCTCTTAGTGAATTGTCTACAAAATTTTTGACTATAAAAACTGTATTTCTAATTGCAATTACATCTGCAAGGAGAGTCTGTGAACTACAAGCACTCTCTATAGAGCAACCATACCTAACTATCTTAGAGGATAGGGTAATCCTCAAACTAAACCCTTCCTTTTTACCCAAAGTTGTCACAGATTTCCACCGATCACAGGATATAGTTCTCCCTTCATTCTGCGATCCGCCTAAGAACGCTAAAGAAGCTCGCCTCCACACTCTGGATGTTCGCAGAGCAGTAATTGCCTATCTTCAAGCTACTGAAGACTGGAGAAAAGACTCTAATCTACTCCTGCAGTTCCAGGGTCCGAATAGAGGTAAAAAGGCTTCTAAAGCATCCATAGCCAGATGGATGAAATCCGCCATATCAGAAGCCTATAAATCTTCTGGTAAAGAAGTTCCTGACAAACTTAAAGCTCACTCCACCAGAGCAGTATCGGTCTCCTGGGCAGAAAAAGCTGCAGCCTCACTTGAGCAGATCTGCAGGGCGGCAACATGGTCGTCACCACATACCTTTTATCGTCACTACAAACTAAATGTGGCCTCGTCTCAAGATCTATCCTTCGGACGAAAAGTGCTGCATGCTGTAGTCCCTCCCTAAATGGATTATCTGGTATGTCTCCAGGTGGTGCTGTCATGACTGGACGCTCTGAAAAGCCAGAATTATTTACTCACCGATAATTCGTTTTTCATGAGTCCATCATGACAGCACCCATTTATTACCCTCCCTTATTGTTATATTGGTGTTGGTGCTATGTAAATAGTAATTGATAAACACTGAGGGTGAAGTGGGGAGGGGCTCCTTTTAACCTCTTGTGCTTCCTGTTCCTATTAGGACTAATGGGGATCAATCTCCAGGTGGTGCTGTCATGATGGACTCATGAAAAACGAATTATCGGTGAGTAAATAATTCTGGCTATCTTCTTTGTGTAATCTCTTGTCAGCATTGGTATTGACCATACAATAACCCTAGGCACGGCATAATTTACTACACACCATTGAGAGATTCCACAATATGAGGACACTGTGATTATTATTCTGTAACCGATTCCATTGCAAAAACTGTTCACACTTGTACTATAGTTTTTGTTTCTATAAGTTTAGGTATAAAGATGTAACAGATCTATGGGTATACAGGTATAATCCTAGGCTAATATTCTCCTATGCATTTTTAAGTCTATATAAATTTTTTTTTTCATTGAATTTTTCACTCTAGTTTTGTAGCTATTTCGGAGCTGCATAGAAGTAATGTTTAACTGGGACTTTGAGGTCAATTTATATGTTTTTATAACAATTCTTTAAGCTAAAGCATCATCTAACTGAGCAAGCACATAATGTAAGTATTTAGTTTGTATGAACTGTGCTTAATAGTCTTCATCCGAATGGTAATTTTAAAAATTATTCAGTATTTTAAGCAACAGAAGGGGTCGAATACAAGAAGTGTACCTTTTTATTTTTCTAAGAATAAAAGTAATCATTATCAAAATCAAACCTTGCCTTTCATAGTACAGCAAAATCTTGATATAGAAAGGTGACCGGAATTTTTTTAAATGTTTTTGGCACTTCCTTTACATTTTATTGAATTAAAGGGGAATTTCTTTTTTATCACACACAACACGTTTTCATTTTGAATCTGATTGCCACAGGTCTGACACTTCACATACTGAAAGTTGGCCAATGGCCCTTTCCACCCTGGTGTTACTAGGCTGCTGTTGCTTGGTTTTTAACTCTGCTGGTTATGGAAAGGGGGGTATCCTATGCGGGGTTTTTTAAATTATTTATTTATAAAAAAAAAAAAAAAAACTGCATAGGATCCCCCCCTTTCCAAAACCAGCCGGGTTAAAAACCAAGCAACAGCAGCCTAGTAACACCAGGGTGGAAAGGGCCATTGGTTTTTGACCCTCCCTAGCCTAATATTACCAGCCTGCTGCCGCCCAGTCCAGGAGCGCCAATTTTGACACTCCGGGACCACTGGCACCCGGCTCTTCCCAGTACCCCTGGTGGCATTGGGTACTGGGATAATAATGGGGGGGTTAGTGTTAGCCATTTTATACCGGCTAACACTAGGCCCTGACTTAGTAATGGATTCGTCTATCTGACAGCTTCCACTACTAAGTCTGTAAAGTAATGAAAGAAAAAACAAATATACCTAGATACACCCCCACACCCCTCGTTGACCATTTTATTGCACATTAAAGTCCGACGGTCATCGACGTAGTACAAACAAATCCGATGTAATCCTCTGCATGCCGGTATCTGAAAATGAAAGGGAGAAGAAAATACTCATTACCTAGGAGACAAACCAGGGCCAATGAGACTATTAAGAGACAATTCTGAGCCAAACAAATCAGCACCACAGAAAATAGACCAGGCTTATCTCTGATAGTAAATTGCACTTTAAATAGACCAGTCTATTCTTGCCAAAGCAGAAATAGACCACATCTAGAAAAATCCCTTGTTGATAAATCTACCCCCAAATTCTTATACTGTTAAATAGCTGTTAATATGTACACACATGGTACCTTGCTTATATTCATCTGTGCTTCCATAACAGAATGTTTTTATTCTTTGGTGGAAAAAGTCAGAATCGCTCCCTAGCCCCTGAGGTGCAGAGGACTGTAACAGCTCTTCACTTCCCTCCCGTCCCTATCCCTTCTTGATTGCCAACTAGCTGGAAGCTGTATCCTCCTTCCAAATCTCACACCTATGCACAATGCAGGAATGAAATTTAGGACACATGGCACAGTCTTCAGTTTACTGTCAGTAAAGGATAGGTTGGGAGAGCAAAGAGGTGTTTTGGCATTTCAGGAGCTTAGGGATGCCTTATTTCAAGACTTGGGGAAGCCTGTTAGATTTTTATTTTTCTAGACGAAAGAATAAAATTTTTCTGGAGTCATAGACTGATATATGAAAGGTACCCTGTGTCTCCTTGACTTAACAGATATCGAACGGTGTCAGTAGTTTGGAATGTGAATTGCCGCTGACAGTTTCCCAACCCCCTAACAACACATGACGTACATCTACATCATGGTGTCGGTAAGAAGGGTATAGAGAGTGCTCAAGACTATACAACACCGGCTGTCAGGAATAGAGATGAGGGAACCAGCCGAGGTTCGGGTTCATATGAACCTGAACTCTCGGCGTCTGCAGGTTCGCTCATCTCTAGTCAGGAACTGTCCAACACAGGCAAAGATATCCTACTGCTTTGGACAGGTCCTGTTACAGACAGAGGTGGCAGCAGAGAGCACTGTGTCAGACTGGAAAGAATACACCACTTCCTTTAAGACATAGAGCAGCTGATAGTACTGAAAGACTAGAGATTTTTAAGTAGAAATAAATTAAAAATCTGTAAAACTTTCTGACAGTTGATTTGAAAGAAAAAAAAAAAAAAAAAACCGCTGGAGTAACCCTTTAATACACATTGGTAATGCTGGGTAATCCTCCAAAAAACCAAAAACATTGAAGAGGTTATTGAGGATTGGAAAAATGAGTAAATACAGCCATACTATAATACTAAACACAACCTGAGGGAAGATGGGGAAAAATATAGAATTGTTTTTTTTTCCTGCTTTGTTTTTCTATTCTAATTCTATTATTATACTTAAAGGGGAACTATCAGGAGGCTAGACAAATCTAAACAGCTGATAGCCCCCTGTAGCGCCGGGGACTCTGAGAAGGAAGGTATGTGTCCTACATTCCTCCTCAGCGATGTTGAGCTCCGTTCACACAGAGCAAAACTGGCCTCCCTGTCATAATTACAGTCTATGGGAGACTTGCGCGCCTCCTCTCTCTGCGCTGAAGAATGAACATGTCCATTTTTTAGCGCGGAGAGAAGAGTTTACCCCAACTAATAGTGTGGGACTGGAACTGAGGAGGAAGGTAAGACACATACCTTTCTCCTTAGTGTCCCTGAGGCTACAGGGGGCTATCAGCAGGTTAGATTGGTTTAACCTGCTGATAGTTCCTCTTTAAAGGACTTCTTAGATGATAAAGCCTATATTTAACAGTCTAATATCTTGGTAAAGTTATTTTACTACCTTTCTACTACTACTTTAAAGAGTCTGTCAGTAGTTTTATGCTGACATATCTAAGGGTATCATAAACTTGTGACAAAGAAGTTGAGAAGAATGATGTATCACTTAGATTGTTCTGTGCAGCTGATTTAGAGAGATCCTCCTGAATAACATGGACAATAATTATTCCTCTTCATTATGTCAGTAGTCCAGGATATTCATGAGCAGTAGCACACTGGCAGCAGTCTATATAGTTAAGAGTTAGACAGCTGTCAATCAGCAGACGGTGGTGGGGTTTTTGGTGCGGCCTTGAGACCTACCTTCTGCATATCCGGAGAACAATTGAAGAGAATAATGTCACTAATACATCTATTTGTTCTGCATTTCGGTCACTAGTTTATACTACCTTCATTTAAGGTAGTATAAATCTATTGACAGATTCCTTTTAAAAGATTTATAATAGACGTGGCCAGTTTCTTATGTTTTACAATAGATTTAGATAGTGTCAAGATAACGTTTCAGAGAAATAGGAGATGAGTGTTCTTGCAAAACTTGCCTAATGCTGAAATTGATATTAGTATATAATTGACAAATGATCTTTTATCTGAGCACTGCCCACTCTTCATTTTACCTAAATTTATACAATACGGATAGTTTTAGCCTTTAAATTGCAACAAGCCTGACTTTAAGTAGTGTACCTAAAAGTGTCAAGTTTTTTTTTTGTTTTTTTTTCAATTTAACAAAACCAATAGTTTTTATTTTTCCTTCACTTCTCACTTTAAAGCATTTATCAGCTTTAACGGTACTAGGGCTCAGGACATATCCATTTGTCTCTAATGGTATTTAATGATTTCACGGATACAGTTTCCCCACTGAGTATTGACGTTTGGTGACATTTTTTGCAGGTCAATGGACCTGGAAAAAGAAGAGTGGAAATCAAGCTTTAAATGTAACGTGTCAAATGCCTTACTTTACTAACCTTTATTGAGAGTTGTCTCTTAAGTAAATGCACTCTTGGTGACATCATAGAGTAGGTTTTGAAAGTGCAGTTTAGTATATATACTAATTGACTCATGGCCCGTTAAGTAACTCTTATTAAAAATTACTGTATGCATATGTATATTTATAAATAAAATGGTTAGCCCGTCCTATAGAATATAACTATACAGTTGCAAGGTGCTGTAGCTGAAATAGAGGCACAAACGCAAAAAAGGGGTAGCACGCCATTACGCAGCCCACATGCAAGTTCAATGGTAGAAGTCCAGTTTAGCTTTATCATAGAAAAGTGAGATGTATAGTGTTTGTTTTTTTAAATATGTGCTTCAGTATTTGCACTCAATATCATCTGTGTTGAAAGTATGATTGTGGTGTAGGACTGAAAACTGGCTGACCGGTATGGGGACATACCACAGCTTACCTGAACCGTATCCACTGAACCGGTCCAAAAGGGGGTATATTCAGCTCATTTTAAAGTGTAAACAAATGCAGAGGAGCCATATACAAAACTGGGAAAGGGAGCAGTAAATGCCAAATACAGTTGTCTCTAAAAGACATTGGTTGCAAATATATTCACAGCCTCATATTAGAAAAAGCTGGCATAGAGCATAGCCTCCTGCTCTATCAATCAGTCTGCTGAGCAGAATATTCTTTTTTACTGGTTAGTGTTGAATTCTTTGCAGTATTGTGGACCAAAAACAGCTGATGAAAATGGGCCAAAAGCAAAAAAAACTGCTCAAAAACTGTGTAGGTACTTTGCCCCATGCAAAATAAAAGATGCAAATATGTAAAGAAAACTGAAAAGAAACATCATTTTAAAGAGGTTGTTCAGAATTAGGGCAAGATTGGTGCTGTTTCTGGAAGAAAGCAGTTATGGTTTTCTAATCCTGGATAATATCTTAACACCTGGATAACTAGAAAGCCTGTAGACGTGACAAAAGTGACAAAGGCAATGGCATTCATTAAGAAAAAACTGAAAGAAACCATATGATTTTTTTTACTCTGCCAGTGATATGGTTTACCACAGATCTTGGTGTTCTCTAGTGGCAGTATTTCTTGAGCTGTTGTGTGAATCTACAGTTCTCCTAACAGGTAGATATCACCTGACTAATAAGCGCTGAGAAACCCGCTGCCATATGTTTCAATACCAGAATGTGACGTAAATTCCTGCTATTGGCAATACTTAAATAGCAGCAGCACCTTTCTGCTCAACTATAGCCTTTCCCAAGCTTAAAGGAGTTCTCTTAATTTAAGCCTTCAGTAGTGTTGTGCCTATTACTTGTGCAACCTAATCAGGTGAGTGTGTGTGTGTGTGTGTGTGTGTGTGTGTGTACACTGAATTTGCCCAGACTCTGGGGACACCAGAAGACGTCCTTTGCTTTTCTCTTTTTCCTAAACTACAGTTCCCAGAATACCCTGGCAGCGAAAGGGTTAAAGGCTATTTGTTACATCTGGGCTCTTCCCTAACATGTGACCTGGGTCTGACTGGAAAGGGGCAAATGCTGTCAACATGGCAGACAGAATGTGCCATGTGTTCCAAACATATTGCAAAAAAAATAAATATATAATTACACACACACACACGGTGCAATGTTTTGGCCGATGCAAGCATTTTTTTCAAGCTTTTTCAGATTTGAAAGATGGTTGCAAGCTTGAAGAGGATGTACCACCAGGTACATCCTCTTTAATCTGACCCCCCTGATCGAACGGCGCTAGCATGGGGAAGCCGGTGCCGCGGTCTGTTTTTCGAACCGCGGCCCAGTTCCTGTGCATGGCGCTGTTCTATGCATCAGAACCGTCCGGTGCTCAAGCAAGGAATTCCCTCCCACTGGGGGCGGGCAAGGTGAGCATGTGTAAGGTATATGCCCAGGAAACAAGGTGTCCAAGAAATTCTTTTTTGGGAGGCACATCTGTGTCGGGGGTGGTGCTCGTAGTAGGAAAAAATTCCTATAGCATCATAAAAGTTCAAATCTCAGCACTCACCGTTTTCATGCTTCCAGAAATCTTTTATTATAGAAAATTCATCAGATTTTTTGACAGCGGTAAAAAACAGGACGTTTCGGCATCAAGCCTTCCTCAACTGTCTAATCAGTGCCGAGATTTGAACTTTTATCAGGAGACAATATGTGTGAAGTCTTAGCATTTGATTACCAGGGGCTGAAGAAGTTGGATGCTGCCCTAGGGACTCCTAGATGGCTCATTGTTTTCCAGGTAGCCCTAGGGCTTCATCCAAATTCTTCATCCACTGGCAATCAAATGCCAAGACTTCCAGATTTAAATGGACTTGAGCATGCTTGAGTTGCACTCCTCTCTAGAGCAGAGTGGTGATCGGTAACCTAGACAATGAGCTGTCAGCAGGGACAGGCAAGTTTGCTGAATGAATGTATGTGGAAAAATATTCAACATGACATGCTCTACAAGGTTAACTTTGTTAGTTCAGATAGGAATACCCCTGTGATTCCTTTAAGTTAAATTGCAGGACCTTTCTTGGGAAAGATGCTATCGCATAAATACGAATGGTTTATGGTCTGTGTAGACCTGCATCCCTCCAGTTGCTTCAGTACATTAATGAAAATATATTCATTTTTTTTTTTTTTTTGTTATTTGATGTCATTATCCACTTAATGTCAAGGGATATGATATATCAGCTGTAAACCATTTAAGTTGTATTTTAAATTTTATGGCTGAGACTAGTCTACACTCTTCACACTAGTCTACACTCTTCACACTAGTCTACGACTGTTCACACTTATCACTGCCTTTTTTATGCTTAGAAATTCGTATACTGCTGTAAACTTACTTATTTTTGTTTGATTCCATGGTTCTATTCATCTGGTAACAGAAAGGAGTTACAAGAACTTCAGAATCTTTACAAACAAAGCAATGAGCATGCTGCACAGCAGGCCGAACTTATACAACAGCTACAGACGCTTAATATGGACACGCAGAAAGTGCTGAGAAGTCAGGAAGATGCCCACTTCACTGAGACGGTCTCGTATCAAAAAGTATGTTTTATTTTGTTAATTTTACAAGAATGTCTAATACTTAAAATGTACCTGTCGTTTTGCAAAACTTTTGACATGTCATAGAGACGTGTCAAAAGTTTTGATCAGTCTAGGTGGGAGTGTTCAGACCTGTACCGATTGGGAGATAGAGCCGGGAGAAGACCGCGCTAAGCGAATGGTACGGGTCTCAGCAATCAGACCTGGACCGATCAAAACTTTTGACATGTCTCTATGACATGGCAAAAGTTTAGCAAAATTATACTTTAAACATGTAAGTTGTAAGAAGTAATGTGATTTAGGCTTGGTTTACACTGTTTTTCTGTTTACAATGTTTACAATATTTTGTTGCTCCACTAAGCTCTACCATAGCCCTGACCAGTCTCCCTGCCTCAGCCACTAAAAGACACTGTCAAAGCATGATACTAATATTTCCTTTTGTATAGCACCAACTGATTCTGCAGCACTTCACATAGGTTTGTCAGTTTTGGTTCCTGTGACCAATCTAAATTCACCTATCTGTATATGATGTTGCCACCGTCATATAGGAGAATCCTACTCCTATAACATCTCTGGTGTTTGCTTACTCTTGCATTATTAGCTGTATGACCTTATGTAGACAGGGATGTATCTTTCATGTCCAAGCAACTGAATTTACCACAGGCGACTTCAATCAAGGTGTAAAAATATCTAAAAGATGATTAAGAGAAATAGGAGGAGAAAAATTTTGAGTGTCATAGCACAGGGTATGAATACCTATGTATAAAATATATACATAAAAATGAAAATATTTCTATATTTCTGTTTTTAAGTTTTGATTATGGGGTACTGAGTGCAGATTAGAATAGTCAGCAGAAAAAGACCACTTGATCTAGTCTGCCCTTTTATTATTTCCTTACAGATTATCTTTGCTCATATTATCTATTCAGTTACTTCAAATTAGTTCCAAGCATCTACTGCTCCATTCAGTAATGCTTAATGATGGTCCGAACCTGGTGCAGGTTGGGTTCGTAGGAACCCGAACCCTCGGCAATGATTCCCGCTGTCTGCTCTCTCCATGGAGAGGGTGGATACAGCGGGAGGACTGCCTGGAAAACTGGGATACAGCCATAACCATAGGTCCTCCCGCTGTATCCACCCTCTCCACGGAGAGGGCAGACAGCGGGAATCTGATGGCGAGCGTTTGGTTTCATACGAACCCGAACTTCAGCAGGTTCGGACCATCCCTAGTAATGCTCCTTATCTTTTTCACATCGAAACTCAGGTTGTGCCCCCTGGTTCTTGTATTCACTTTCTTATTAAAAACACTTCCCTCCTGAACCTTATTTAGTCCTTATACATATTTAAGGGTTTTAATTGTGTTTACCTTTTACCTCAGACTATACAGTTTTAGATCCTTAAAGAGGTTGGCCACTTTTAGGGTAGCTTCACGCGTACTGGATCCGCAGTTAATTTTACGCTGCGAGTTTGCAGCAAATTTTCATTCCACCGCGGATGTGTAAGCCAGCCCCTTCAACCCCCGGCCCGGAGCTCCCCGGCTCCCCTCGCTCATCGTCAGCCAATCAGTGCACGGCAGCACTGATTGGCTGATGGGGAGCAAAGGGGGCTGGGAGACTCACACACAACCGTAGCACCAAGCAGGTAATGTATGCTCCGGGCCGGGGACTGTGGGCGGCAGGGGCTTAAAGGGGCCGGCTTACACATCCACAGTGGAATGAAAATTACGCTGCACGGATTTCGCTGCAAACTCGCAGTGTGAAATCTGCTGCGGATCCGGTACATGTGAAGCTACCCATATAGTTAAATTGTTCAGTGGACAGTATCAGTAAATGATACAGCTCCTTGTGTGCCTCACAGCACTAATATCGGGCACCCCTCCTCCAGCCTTTGCCATCCTTTTCTGTATGCAGAATAGTTATTCTTTCCATAAGATGGCCAGCATGGAAGAGCATGTAACCATGCCCCACCCTTGGGGTCCTTCTCTGGGCCTGTATATGTCTTTTGGAGGACACTGGGCATGAACACATGCTTCTTGGCCATGTTATGGACAGAATCACCATTCATCATACAGAATTGGATGACACAGCCTGATGGAGGTTCATGTGATTGTAGCTCTATGAGGTACACAGGAAGCTGCTGTCATAAGTGCGGTTAGTACATTTACTAATACTGTACACTGAACAGTGTTACTATAAAGTGGCAAATGCCTTTAAAGGGTTATTCTCAGCTGCCAAACTTACCCCACTTCATACTCCTGGCCTTCTTTCACTTCCTGCTTTGGTAGGAGGATTGACATCTCCACAGTCATTGGGTGTTCTGGCCAGCAGCACTGTGCTCCTCTGCTCTGCATTCTGCTGTACTGTGTTGGACTTTGCTGTGCCAGGTCCTACGACCTGACAGCTTCTCTGGGCTGGGAGCTGTCAGTGTGATGATGAATTACTGCAGATAAGGTGGCCAGGCAGTGGAGCCAGTACACACCTCTTTACTGATATATGGTCTGAGATACAGACCATCCCCTCCCTTCAGAGCAGTGAGGGTGTGACATCACCAGTTCGGCAACCGTGCCAATCACAGAGAGATGGACAGAAACATAGACAATGAGCTGTAAACTTGACAGACACAACAGAGATCCTAGCAATTAGACCAAAATAAAAAGGTAAATCGAACCAGTTACAAATTTTCTTAACTTTTTATTGAAGATACCCCTTAAAAGGGGTTATCAGGTATAAGAAAATTATATTTGAATAAAACTCACCACAAAATATGGAGTATAATTTACTAATATAATGTTTCACTTATCACTTTTTTTTCTTAATTTAATTAATTTGTTAATGCATTAACATAATGTAAAAAAATCAGGATCTGAAGGCTTTCTTCATGCATTGTTAATGGCACGAACCGCTTTATACCCTTATTGAAACTAGTTCTAAGGTACATATTCCAGTTCCTCCATACTGTGGCTGACCCACCAGTATAAGCCACAATGGCAAAAAGTGCCAGCCACAGCCACCAAGCTGCAATAATTATAAACAAAATAAAAGTGATAGGTGGTCTTTATGAAAGCAGAACAAATAATTTATTTATTACTGATAGACCATGCTTACAGTACTTTTTCGGGCTACAACCGCAGTATATGTCGGCAACCTGTCAAGAATGATTACTGGCTTATACTGTAGCATGCTTCTGACAGGCCCAAAGGTCTGTCAGAATGGACCAACAGTCAATTAGTGACTATGTTCGGTCCATTTTCTGAAAGTATACATTAATTTTGCCGGTCTGCTGTGCTGTTGAGTCCCTTGGAATTACGCAAAAGTTAGTAAAATAGACAGTACAAGGTCACTAATTGACTCCTTCAGTTCACAAAATTCTGTAGCCTGTCGGGAACAGACTGCAGTATACATTGGCAACCTTTTTTGACATACTGCGGGTGTAGCCTAACAATATCATGTTAACGTAACTATATATGGTAATTTAAATGGGTGTGCATTATAATTGGATTAGATTTTTATTTTATTTTTTTATTTTATATGAATGGTATTTTTTCATCATTTAATTATTTAGTAGGTCTTTTGTGTGAGTTTATATTTTTAGGATATTTACCTTAAGTACAAATACAGTAATATGGAATTATAAGAGGAGCTGCACTTCAGGGATAAAAAGAGGGATTACAGATTCATAATTTATTCACATACATATAATCCATCTAGCAGTTACTGTAAACTGTTTCTCCGTTACAGAAATCTTTAACCTTTTTTGTTTATCACCAACATTAATATATGGCAGGTGGACTTGAACCACGCTGAGTTTTTCTAAAAATGTATGTATTTTGTGTGTGTGTTTACCCTCCCCCCAAGGCCAGGTTCACACAATGTAGGACAACGGCCGTTCTGTGACACGACCGTGTCACAGAACGGCCGCTGTCTGAGAAGTTCATCCCATCCGGTACTGTAGTACAGGTTGGATGAACATAACTTTATCTTAATTGGAATAAGGGCACATTCGGGTATTCGGCACTCCAGTTAAGCATAGCACACAATGGGAAGTGCGGCCATGAGCCACACTTCACACTGTGTGCACAGTCTATTCTGTTCGCCTGCTATTCAATGAATGTCAATGAATCAATGTCAGTTTTCTGTGTGGCCACACAGAACCATGGCTGCACTGTATACAGAGTGTATACAGTGCAGCCACGGTTCAATAGAAAACAATGCAGATGGCCGTGGCGGAAGCTACAATCTGCAACAACGGCCGTTGTTTTACGTTGTGGCCTAAAATATGACAGTGATATGTCTCATACTGATGGATAGGAGGTGAGCAAATCATCCTGTCGGCGTAACCTTAAACATCCAATTATATTACTGATTGGAGTGCCATAATATATATAAAAATACGTAATAATACCTGTAGCTACTAACAGGTAGAGAGCCACATGTATGGGCTGAATGTAAATGTGAAATTGTGACTACCATAGTAGATTTTGTAATAGTAAAAGAAAAGTAGAATAATGATACGATATGGTTTATTATTAAAAAGCAGACATGGATGTAAAATGGACCCTTTATTTGTTGTCATTCCTGAAAGCATAATTTAAATGGTATGTGTTTAATGAAAATTCGGGATACAGCTGGAGTATTTTTCAGTGTCTCCTCAAAGCATCCATTAGTCAATGTAATAAGTGCTCTTCTACAGTCTGGCTTGTAAAATTGTGTCTTTTTTTTCCCCCTCCTCTGAAACACTTCCTACCTATGTGTACTAATCATTACGGTTTTTCCCACTGTCAGCTTTATAATGACTTGAATGCATGTTATGAAACGGCAAAGTCCAGTGAGACTCAACTGCGGCAAAGTAATATTGCTCTTACTGAGCAGCTACATCAAAAGGAACAGCATATTAGTCAACTGCAAGTGAAACTGCAAGGGGCCCTCAATGCATTACCCAAGTCACCTCAAGAACCTCAGGTACAGCATTAGGAACTGTAATGTGTTTATATTTTATGAGTGGTTCACCAGACCAGCGATATTACAAGATCTGTGTTCAGTCTTTCCAATAGTGAGTATTGACTTTTTCTTTTAACCTCTTGACTGTGCAAGCAGCACACACGTTACAGAATAGTCTGTATATAGTGACTGTAAAGTCCATTAGCTGCTGTTTCCTAATGGCTGTCACATTGTTCTGGATGGCATTTTATGTCTTCCTTACTTCACAGTATTTATCTTCAGGTCCCCTAAGGGTTGAACTGAAGGACATATTGTAGAATAAAATGAGACATGTTTAGCATCTTGGACAAAAAAGGGAAAAAAATTAAGCCACCATACATTTTAGAGCTATTGCTCATTAGCCTTTTTGCTACACAGATTGTAGAAAAATGTCTGCCTGCCTCAGACAGTACATCCAAAAAATACCATTAAAGAAAACCTGTCACATTGAAGAAGCATTCTGATATTCTAACATAATGTTATTGAGCAAGAGCAGATGAGCAAATTGATAAAAAAAACTTTGTGGAAAATGAGTCCATAGCCCTTGCAATTTGTTTCTTGAGATCTGGGCTTATTCTAGTACTAGGAGTCCAGTGGGTGGTTATTCAGTGATTGACAGCTGTCTTGGTAAATATAAAGGGAACTCTTCATGCATACATCCTGAACAGTCAGGGATTTTAATTAAAATGTTACAAGTTATACAGTCATGTTACCCAAAATTATATTCTGATCTCCTGGGCATTTCCACTCTGTAATGCGATGCTTGGTGATTGGGAGCATTTTATGGTGACACAGTTCCCCCTTTAAAAAGGTACCTATCTTTTAAACAAACTCCTGACATGTCATAGCGACGTGTCACAGGTTTGTATCCGTTAGGGTCTGGGTGCTGAGAACCCCGCTGATCGTTAGAATGAAGGGGGAGACGCATGCTAGGATATATAATTATTATATAATTTTTATGTGTTTTATGGATAAAATAGCAAAGGGGGTCATTTAAACATTTATTTGGGAGGGGCCATGTCATTTTTTTTTTTTTTTAAGTTTTTTTTTTTTTTTCTTTTTCTTATACACTTTTTGAATCCCCCTAGGAGGACTATTCCATGCAATCACTAGATTTCATACACTGGTCAATGCTATGCCATTGCATAGCATTGACCAGTGTTATCTGCAATCTTCAATCTTAGTACGGTGTGTCGGCAGACTGTTCTAAGGGATCACAAACTGCCTTTAAATGGCTCTTTTCCCCCATCTCTGGTGTCTAGTTGGACAGATTGACCCCCCCCAATGATGCGATTGCGGAGGGACGATCTGTTTTCTGCACCTGGAATGGGCCTCAGCGTCTCAAGCATTGATCTCGTTGGTTGCATCCAATTCAGGAAATTCTTTATAAAAAGCGATCAAAAAGTTGCATATACGCAAGCAAGGTACCAATAGAAAGTACAGATCATGGCGTAAAAAATTACACCTCACACAGCCCCATAGACCAAAGGATGAAAGCATTATAAGGATGATAATAGAGCAATTTTAAAAACATAACTTTTTTTTTTTTACAAAAAAAAAAGTTTTACATTTTTAAAAGCAGTCAAATAAAATAAGTTATATAAGTTGCCTATTGTTGTAATTGTACTGGTTTGAGGAACATATATAGGAACATATATAACATGTCACTTCTACCATAGGGCAAATGACATAAACACAAACAACACACACACCCCAAGAAAAAAAAATGTGTTTTTTTTCTATTTCACAGTGCAAATGATTTTTTCCCCGGTTTCGCTGCATGTTTTATGGAAAAATTAGGTCTCTCATTGCAAAGTATAATTGGCATAGCGAAAAATAAGGGCTCGTGGGTCTGTGGGTGAAAAACACAAAGGATCTGACATTTTTAAACACAAGGAGGTAAAAACAAAAGCGCAAAAAAAAAGTTATTAACATTTTAATATTTCACTCAATTCCTTTAGCAACAATACTGAATGTTAAAAAAAAGTTTACCTATTTATTTTTTATATGGGAAAGGTGAAAAAAAAACTTTGACAATGCAGGAAATTTAGGTAGACCAAAGCCCAGACTGCCTGTAGTTGCCTGTAAGAACCAAATTAAACTAATTGCTGGCCTCAGCATCAGAGACCAGCGGCCGGGGAGTGACAACAGATACACAAGTTGCATATATAGAGCCTCTCAGCGTAAACTGAGGCAGCTAGTTTTTTTTTTACAGGTAAATTGCCTGGCATTTGCCATACAGACTATAAAAGCCAATCAAAAAGCATCAATTCATAATCAGCCAATTAATGTTAGTGTATCAAAAATAGAAATAATGGGGGAGATTAATCAAACATGGTGTAAAGTGAATCTGGCTCAGTTCCTCTAGCAGCCAATCAGTTTCCACCTTTCATTTTCCAAAGAGTCTGTGAGGAATGAAAGGAATCTGATTGGTTGCTAGGGGCAACCGAGCTAGCTTCACTTTACACCATGTTTGATAAATCTCCCCCAGTGATCTCATGTAGATTTAAACCTACAATGAGTACCCCCCCCCCCCCCCCCCCAGGTATATTTCTCCTTTCCAGTATCAAAGCTTGCACAATTACTGCGGTGCCAAGTTCTCAAACAGTATTTTCAAGAAAAATTTACTTTTGGTTCTCAAACACTTTTCGGGCTCCCAGTCTTGAAGTGCAGTAACACCACAGTATTTGAAAGAAAATTTACCTGAAAGTAGTGTCCAGAAATCAAACTTTGCTCAGTATCTGAATGTTTTTGCAAACAAGGATGGTGGGTTGTACCTGGTGAGTTAAGCACTGGTGAGGCTTCACATACAGTACAGTACTGTATAAGATTGCTGGAGTGTATATACAGTACAGTAGTATACTCAGTGCACCATAATCCCCCATATTTACAGTGTGTGGGGGGGGGGGCACTATACAGTAAAGGAAGAGTGGGATGTTTCTTGTTGAAAATGTACTGCACAGTATAGTGCTGTTCTATAATGTACTGCACAGTATAGTGCTGTTCTATAATGTACTGCACAGTAAAGTGCTGTTCTGTACTCTTGTGTAGGGCATTTAACTGGCCACTTTTCAATGTAATAAATGAGTATTGTAGGTAATTATTGGTGGGTGCTGGGACAAATTAAACACATTTACATTATTTCCTATGGGAAGACGCTGTCTGTTCTCAATCTGCCTTCTGGAACCAATTAAGTTTGAGAACCAAGGTACCACTGCACTGTTGTTTAAGCATCTGTTTGTAACAGTTATAATTCTTACAAAAAGCTTTTTTGTATATAGTGTATATATATCATCTTTTAAGATAGTATATGCCATGATGTGTGGTTCATTACCCTTTCACTTCATGCACACCTGAGACTACTAAGATGACCATGACATAAGCACATTCTCTTTGGTTGTCTTACCTAGGGTCACCAACACAGATACAGCATTGTGTTTCAGTAATACAGTTTGTCCATAAGATGTCCATACAGAGTCCACTCCAGGCCCAGGCTTAGGGAGACCTTTGGGCTTTACAGTAGTGAAATCCATACTGCTCTAATATCTCATGGGAATAGTAGAATTGCTTTCATAGCACTTTAGTAAGCACAGAGGCAAGAGAGAGAAGTAAAGAGAAGTAACCAATTGATGCCCTGCAGTCATGTTGTGGATGTGCCAATTAGACACCAGACACCTGTCATTTGGGCATTTAGGTGGTTTAATGGCTGACATCAGCAGAGTCATTGATGTCAGTCATTGGCAGATGGTGTCTGCTGCAAATAGCACTAGCCAATTAATTAATGTAGAGCAGTTATGAAAGGGTTAACACTAGTCTGTTAAATTGATATATACTGTACCGTGATTTTAGTTGTAGATTGATAAAACAAAAAAATTCAATTTAAAATGACGTTAAAGCGACTCTGTACCCGCAATCTGACCCCCCAAACCACTTGTACCTTCAGATAGCTGCTTTTAATCCACGATCTGTCCTGGGGTCTTTTTCGGCAGGTGATGCAGTTATTATCCTAGAAAACAACTTTTAAACTTGAAGCCCTGTGCCCAACGGGAGTATCTGTGCCCTAACTTTGCACCACCCCTCCCTCCTCCCCACCCTCTTTATCATTAGGAATGCCACTGGAACATTTTCTCCTTTCTGAACACTGCACAGGTGCCTTAACGATCTAGCCCATGTACTGGTCTGACACAGGTGGGGAATAGAAGACAATCTGCCTGGGGCATTCCTTATGATGAGGAGGCTGGGGAGGAGGGACAGAGAGGCTCTGCCAACCTAATGCATAAACAATCTAATCCCCGGCCGTTGGGCACAGGACTGACAGTTTAAAAGTTGTTTTTTAGGACAATAGCTGCATCACCTGCCCAATGGACCCCAGGACAGATCTTGGATTAAAAGGAGTTATTCGACGGTACAAGCGGTTTGGGGGGTCAGATTGTGGGTACAGAGTCGCTTTAAAGGAAGAGTCTAATAAAGTGCTTTTTTCCCTGCACTTACTACTGCATCAAAGCTTCACTTCCTGGATAAAACGGTGATGTCACGACCCGACTCCCAGAGCTTTGCGGGCTGTGGCTGCTGGAGAGGATGATGGCAGAGGGACACTGAGGGACACAGGGCACTGAAGGGGCACTGAGCATCCCTCTGCCATCATTCACTCCAGCAGCCACACCCCGCACAGCTCTGGGAGTCGGGTCGTGACATCACCATTTTATCCAGGAAGTGAAGCCTTGATGTAGTAGTAAGTGCAGAGAAAAAAACACTTTATAAACATTCCCCATAATAAGTGTATATTGGTGATTTGTATAACTTTTAGGGGGTAATACGATACTTTAATAAAAAAATTTCCCGGACTTCTCCTTTAAATTTTTATTAAAGTATTGTATTACCCCCCCAAAAGTTATACAAATTACCAATATTCTTTTATTACGGGGAATGCTTATAAAGTGCTTTTTTCCCTGCACTTACTACTGCATCAAGGCTTCACTTCCTGGATAAATCGGTAATGTCATGACCCGACTCCCAGAGATGTGCAGGCTGTGGCTGCTGGAAAGGATGATGGCAGGGGGACACAGGGCACTGGGGGGGACACTGAGCATCCCTCTGCCATCATCCTCTCCAGCAGCCACAGCCCGCACAGCTCTGGGAGTCAGGTCGTGACATCACCGTTTTATCTAGGAAGTGAAGCCTTGATGCAGTAGTAAGTGCAGGGGAAAAAAAGCACTTTATAAGACTTTTCCTTTAAAGCGACTCCATACCCACAATCTGACCCCCCCCCAAGTAACTTGTACCTTTGGATAGCTGCTTTTAATCCAAGATCTGTCCTGGGCTCCGTTCGGCAGGTGATGTAAAATACTTGAAGCCCGTGCCAAACTGGAGTATTTGTGCCCTAACTTTGCGCAACCTCTCTGTCCCTCCTCCCCACCCTCTTCATCATTAGGAATGCTCCAGGTAGATTGCCTTCTATTCCCCACCTTTGGCAGCCCGGCACATGGGCTGGATCCTTAAGGACCTGTGTGGTTTTGGGGGGGTCAGATTGTGGGTAAAGAGTCGCTTTAAGTATTTCTATAGATGGGTATTTGTCTGAGATGCAGTACATCAACGGTTCATGCAGTTCATTCTGTTGGGAAAGTTTACAATTGTTTGCCTTAGTTCCGTTTTAGAGGCTACTGCATTTAAGTGAATGGCATCGGTGTTGGGTGGTAATGACATCAATAAAATCAGAACTGCTATTTCCTTTCTAGCTTCCTGATATCATTGTGTAATGGCCACCTGTTAAAATAGAATTTAGTGTAAAGTCACCGAACGGGAATTACTTAACCACGTGAGGATTTATTTTATGTGTTTGTTTTGTCTGTTTTCTTCTGACATTGCTTGTGAACGACTATTTGGATATCTTTTACAATGGCAGTGCCAGAGTAAACCGCTGATTTGGGATTAGAGTGAGACTTTCTTTATAATGTACAAATACAGCTGTACTCCAACTTTGCTTCTGCAAATCACAGAACCCAAGAGCTCTACAAAGAATGTCAGCAAGGATTACCTCGCTGTCTCCAAGTACTCTGTATTACAAGATGTTATTAGGAGATTTAGCGGTTTATTGTTGTAGACAAATCACGTGCATGTAAGGACTTGCTTACACATTTTCAACCTTTGTTTTCTGTTTTAAAGTTCTAAGTTACATGGCCTGAGGAAATGCAGAACATTACATTAATAACTCTTAATATCTAACCATCTCCTTTTATATGGACTTATTTAGCTGCAATCTAATAACCTAATGGTGTGTTTACACAGAAAGATTTATCTGACAGATTTTGGAAGCTAAAGACAGGAATGGAATTGAAAGAGGATAGATCCCAGTCTTTCCTTTATGACCTGATCCCTGTTTATAGTCTGCTCCTGGTTTTGGCTTCAAAGATCTGTCAGATAAATCTGTCCGTGTAAACGCACCATAAGAGGACCTAATTTACCTAATCTGGCAAAATGACCTAGATTGTCTACCTGGCTTGAAACAGATTAGCACAAGGCGGATAGTTATTTGGTTTGTATCAAGCTAAAGCTGAGTTCACACATGCATTGGTTTTCTGATGTGGTAACGGACCCAAGTTTGTTCGTTTTTTTTTGTTTGTTTTTTTAATACGTGTCTGATGTCAGCACTCTAATAATAATTATAATAATTTTGTCTATGTAGGACCAACATAAACTGTAGCACTTCTAGCAATTCAGGTGGTACATAACGAAACAAGACCAGACATTACATAGAAACTATGTCCTCATGGGATATAGTTTGTATTTTATACTATAGGCCTCAAACAAGCGGCCCGTGGGTCTCTGAGGTGATCATTTGCTGCTAGCAAAATCTCTTGGATCCTCTGGTGACTTTCTCCCTTTACTGCATCTGACTCTTATGTGCTCCCTGCTCCTTCATCTACTCATGGGCTGCAGGCACTTCACTTAGTATGTAGCCCCCTCACTGGCTGGTGATCCTGCCATTGTGGCTGTCAAGCTGCAAGACTGAAGAGAGAAGCCACGGTCCTTGGAATCAGGGTATTATTATCAATCCCCCCCCAATGGTGGGGAGAGGGGGTTATGGTATGGTTACTGAATGGTAGAATGAAGGGCATTGATACTAAATTGAGGTCCTGGGGCAATATTGCTATATGCAAGCATGCAGGGGCACTATTACTATATATAGAGGCTATTAGCTTTAGTGGTTTGGTCATGTAACCTTTGTTACCATTGCTGTGTTGTCCCAGCCTTATTCTCATTGACAGATTGGTAAGGGATTTTATTTTCTCCTGAGGTGAGGAAAATTGGCTTACACCTCTGAGTTTTTTTTCTTTTTACCTTTATCTTCATTGCATTGTTCCCCATCCCCCATTTACCAGTTAAAACACAGCTGTGTGCTGTATTTTTCTGACCATCAAAGCGCAAGTAAAATGCAAGAGTAAATAACTCTTGTAACTTTCAACATCTAAATCAACAATAAATGTGAAATAAAGCAAGTTTGCAATTTATATTCATATTTTTTTTTTTTCATGCTGTAGAACGAAGCTGAACTTACCAGAAATCCAGGTCAAGGCTCCAGAAGGCAGATTTTCTGACTGGTTGAAAAAAACAAACTAAAAAAATTCCGGCTAGTACAGAGAGTCATGGCGCAGTGTGTCTGTCAATCACATGACTGTCTTCTCTCTGTGAGCGCTCAGCCTGAAAACACTGGACTTCCTGTTTTCTGACTTTTTTTTTTCCACAAAAAGAGTCTGAAAACAGGAAGTGCTTTGTTTTCCATGATAACTTAAAAAAAAGTTTAAATTGCAACCTTGCTTTATATATCTAATCTACTTTTGATTTAGATTTTGAAAGTTATGATGACAGTGACACTTAAAGTGTGGAGCGTACACATAAGGAAAAAATGTTTTTATTTTTCCTAATTACACAGAATATATGTAATAGCAGTTGAACATCATTAGATTCTAAGTAATTTTAACTGTTTTTGTCAATAGTAATGCTATAACTACTTTTATGTCTAGTCAACAGAGGGCGAACTTGCAATGTATTGAAACCATGAACTCACAAGTTTTACAGTTTCCCGTCTCTTTAATTTAGGTAGTTATCATTCAGTTGTGAAGCTTTAATTTGAGAATGAATTCTCTTTTGAATATAAATTTTACCTGTGTGATTAATAAATATTTAATTGTGTTTACTGAACAAATGCAGTCAGTGTCTAGCTGTCTTGTATCTTAAGTTTCTACATGTACCTGCTGACATCAAAGACTGGTTTAGTAGCCCAGGCATCCAAGGAAGCACTGTAATTAACTTGAAGTGAATATTTTTATTTGTAATGGAAGATCTGACAGGTATATGCTTTCTGCTGATATAGAATTCTGTTGCATCTGTTAAAACATCCTTTTAAACTCTCTCCTGTTATTTAGGAGTTGGTTATTTGCAGGAATTGGCCTTAGTGTGAAATTGATATTGAAATGTTCAAAGAGAGGATCATTTGGAAGGGCGACAAGTTGCAGCTTGCACCCTGAACAATGCTGGTGTTTGTATATATTGTGTATAAAAGTGTGTGTGTGTAGTCTTTTTTTATTCTAAGTATTCTGTAGTATGCTGGTTCCTAAGTTTCTCCTTATTCTTTATGGGACACACTAATGCAGAAGTAAAATTGAATATTGGTATAGGCATTTTCAGCTGTCTTTTGCTTCAGACCCCCATTTCGTTGCTTATGTATTGCTGAACATATTTTTTTAACTTCATTTACCAAACATAACTGACTACTTTTGTGATCCTAGGGGTAAAAAAAATCCCCTTTAAAGGCTTCACCACTATTTGTATCACACTAACTAGCTGTTGTTAGGCTCAGTCCATATCTACTGACAGAGAAACCTGAATGGAATGCACAAAGTGGAAGTGGGGCTTAGCTACTGCTGTGTGTAGGAGAGAGAATTAAAGTTTGTATCAATAAAAATGAACCTTTTTCAAGAACCCGAGAGCCTATATAGTAATAATTTTATTGCATAACTTAAAAGGGTTATCCAGCGTTGGAAAAACATGGCCGCTTTCTTCCAGAAACAGCACGACTGTTGTCTCCAGTTCAGGTTCGGTTTGTAATTAAAGGGACAAGTCTGGCAAAAAATTTTATTGAAGTATTGTATTGCCCCCCAAAGTTATACAAATCACCAATATACACTTATTACGGGAAATGCACATAAAGTGCTTTTTTCACTGCCCTTACTACTGCATCAAGGCTTCACTTCCTGGATAAAATGGTGATGTCACG
The DNA here is from genome assembly GCF_027789765.1 of Dendropsophus ebraccatus. Lineage (NCBI taxonomy): Eukaryota > Metazoa > Chordata > Amphibia > Anura > Hylidae > Dendropsophus > Dendropsophus ebraccatus. The sequence continues at coordinate 78,503,930 of NC_091456.1, read as the reverse complement.
ACCCGACTCCCAGAGCTGTGCGGGCTGTGGCTGCTGGGGAGGATGATGGCAGGGGGACACTGAGCATCCCACTGAGCCTTGATGCAGTAGTAATTGCAGGGAAAAAGCACTTTATGTGCATTTCCCGCAATAAGTGTATATTGGTATTTCCCGCAATAAGTGTATATTGGTATTTTGGGTAATACAATACTTTAATTTAAAATTTTGCATGACTTCTACTTTAAGCTCCAGTCACTTTAATGGAACTGAGTTGCAAAACCTACACCCAAACTGGAGACAAGAGAGGTGCTGTCACTGGAAGAAAGTGGCCATATTTTCTAACACTGGATAACCCCTTTTAATGTTTATAAAAATATAATTCAATTTTTCCCCCACAAGCCTGGGTCTTAGTCTGAATGTATCAAATAGTTTTGTGTGGTTTTATAATATGGCGCACAGCAATGGTATGCTCAAGCTGGTAAGCGGCAGCTTTGTAACCTATGCATGTGAGCTGGTATCACACAACAGGGTGATTATATGGAAGTTTCCTCAGCCTACTTTGGAGAGGTTCTGCTTTGTTTCGCTAATGAAATTCAGAGCATTTTTGTATGCAATTATTCAAATTGTTATTACCCATACTGAACACTCAATGACTTAAGGTGGATTAATTAAACTGTAGCTGGTTTGCCATCTGGGTGCAACATATTTAGCTGCTTTTCTATAAGGAAGATTTTTCATTGAATAAAGTATTTTTGAGAAGGTAGTTGCCAGGTTGTGTTCTCTAAAAGATAAATGTTAGACCTAGCTTCAATTAATGCCATAATAACAGCAATAAAAGGCGTCTGCTTGTGGATGTTTTTTCACCTGCCCGCGGTTTGCACAAAAAGGGCTAATATATTATTTGGAAGATGATGTTATGGCTTTATTGCAGAAGCAAAGACAAGTACATTTAAGTTCAGTACACTCATTTTACACAACGGCGGAGGGGGGGGAGCGATGACAGGCATAAACCTAATCTGATTTTTATGGCTCAAGCGGATTCATTAAATTAGAGCTCTTGGTGTTCATGTTCATTAATGAACCGGTGCCATATGCTTTAACTACCCTGGTCAATAGCTGATAAAGAAGAGCTCTTGTTCCGAAAGACAGAATTAAAAATAAAAAAAAGTGAGAAACAGCTGGATAAAAATATCCTTGTTTTGGACTTGTATCAGAGGAGTTGCTTTGATTTCAGTAAACTACAACCGAGGCAATATGGCTCACAATTTGTGACCCAAAGGTAGTCATACATTACTGGAATACAGCCTACTGCGCCTCACATTACACAGATGTGAAGGCCTGATTATAGCTGCTTCATAATTAACAGTGATCCGATTTGTTTTGTGGCATAAATGGTGCATGTGTAGAACATTAGCCATGGCACTCTCATTCAAATTCAACTCAAGGGCTCAGCGGCAGGCGGGTCACGAGCTTCAGGGAGTTGAAGCACAAGCTCCTCCATATGTTCTTGCTGCATCTTACTATGGCTACGAGTGCAAGTTAAGTTCCCTAAAGAACCTAATCGTGTTCTGTAATTACAGCGCGGCTTTCTGCTGGCTAGAAATGAGGGAAAAGCTAAAACACTCCCTCATCAGATAATTTGTAAATTACTTTACATGGCGGATGCCTAACTCAGTTGGTTTTCAACTGCTGAAATTATAAATAATTGTAACAGATGTGGCAATATGGCTGGTCTCCAATAAACGAGGCCCTTGGTAATTTGGCCGACCCTTTGACAGGCCAATTTAATAAAATGTGAACAAAATCTTCTTGCTAATAATTTATCATCCTTTTTCCCCACTGAATAAACTTAATTACCCTAGCAGTTAACAAGGTCACACCCAGATGCCAAACTCTGCTACAGTTTTGATAATGCAATCAGGAATTGAGAGGTGATGACAGTGTTGTTGTTTTTTCATTACCTGGCTCCATATAAACACAGGTGGCGTAGCTTCCTTGTCAGTTTTTAATAATTACAGGCTATTATGGAATGCATAGTTAGCAGATTGAAAACCACACTTTAGTGAATTTGTTTGAGTATGATTGAGATTTTACTGTATAGAGATGATAATATCTGGAAAATCTTCCCAGCACTTAGTGCCCTAACAGACAGCCCAGTGGTAGCTCGTAAGTGACATCAGGAATATTGTTTAACTTTTTCAGTTTGCATGGTTTCAAGAAATCCCCACTTTATGATGACCCTGTGCAATGTAACCTTTGTTGTTTAACACTTATATAATGGCTTAATTGGCTCGAAAAGTGACATGCTTGAAGGCACAGAATGGACTCTTTAAGATTAGAGGTTGAGGTCTTCTAACAGGGGTGACTTACATTCTCTATTACTTTGTAATATAGGGATGGCCATGAACTTATCTATATGCATTGCATTTTTTAAGACTTTTTATTCCTCTTGATTTACTTCTATTTTTATCAAATAACATAAGTGCGTTTGTCTAAAGGCATGTAAGGTAGAAATAAGAGATCAAACAAGAAAGTTATTTCATTTTTTTTATTGTAGCTTTCGCTTAATTGCTTCGGTTAAAATGTGCTTCTCCTTTTTAATGACACTTTAATTTTTTTATTTTTTTTGTATTAAAGAAGCAGTTCACTTTTTATTTTTTTGGCCCCCCCCCCCGGGTAGCCGCTGTCAAGTATACTTACAGAAGATGATCGGTGTCCCGTTCCCATCGGTCAGTTCCGTCCCGCGGTGCCGTTCACATCGGGCGCGCGCTCACTTCCGCCGGCTGCTGCGAGTCCTCTTCTCTGCCCAGTGATTATACGCCGGAAGTCACTCGCTTCCATGCATTCTCTATGGAAGCGTGTGACTTCCGGCGTTCAAATGACAAGGGAGAGAAGAGGAGTCACAGCGCCGGCGGAAGTGAGCGCGCGCCCGAAGTGAACGGCACCGTGGGACGGAACTGACCGACGGGAACGGGACACCGATCATCTTCTGTAAGTATACTTGACAGCGGCTACCTGGGGGGGCGAAAAAAAATAAAAAGTGAACTGCTTCTTTAATGGATATGCCACAATTTTTACCTACAAAGTTACTCAGAACGAGTGTGTTAAAGGAACAATATAGAAACTAAAGGTTGGAGCACATGTTGTTGCTACGGTTGTTCTGTATTGTGTGGCTGTACTTCTTGGTTGAACAGTTTTATACAGTACTACAGGTTCCATAGTGCAATGCTTTCCCTCAGCTGTTCATCACAGTCCCCCACCCTGCCCATTCCCCAGCCAAATCTGTTGCAGAACATCTAGGCTGTGTTCACACATTGCAGTTTCATTGTGTTACTGAATTGTTTGCAGCACTTTATTATTTCCTTGTACTCCCACCCACACAGCACACTGTATTCTCTACCTTTTTTAACTCAGTTTTATTATTTTATTGTATGACTTACAGACATCATAAACAGTATGGCATGTCTAGTAACAGAAGCAAATACAATATCCACAGTGTGAAACCGAAACACAAAACCACACATCATCACAATCAGTAACTAACTTGGGGAAGAATCATGATACAAGAAAGAAATATCATTTAAAGGGGTAGTTCACCCAAAAATTTTTTCTTTCAAATCAACTGCTGCCATGAAGTGCCAGAGATTTGTAATTTACTTCTATTAAAAAATCTCAAGCCTTCCAGTACTTATCAGCTGCTGTATGCCCAACAGGAAGTTGTATTATTTCTAGTCTGGAGAGCAGGAGAGGTTTTATTATGGGGATTTGCTACTGCTCTGGACAGTTCCTGACATGGACAAAGGAGGCAACAGAGAGCACTTTGTCAGACAGGAAAGAAAACACCACTTCCTGCTGGACACACAGCAGCTGATAAGTACTGGAAGACTTAAGATTTTTTAATAGAAGTGAATTACAAATCTCTGGCACTTCATGGCACCAGTTGATTTGAAATAATTTTTTTTTTGGTGGACTACCCCTTTAAGGCATTCAAGACATTGCTGGTAATCATATAATAGAGAGATAAGGCACAAAGGTGAGGAGGTGATTTGCCAAGAGACACAGACTTGTTTTAGGTGAGGCTAGGGATATCATGAACGATATCAACGTCCAAGGTGAGCGGCACCTCGCGTCCCAAATTTTTCCCAATTTGGCAGGGCATTTTCTATATTTATAAATAATGTGTTCATATGATATTGTGGTATTAACGAGGTCCACAGAGCAACAGTGGGAGGTCGCTTGTCGATCCATCGGAGGGTTATAGCCTTTCGGGCCATGAAGAGGGCTTCTTTCAGAAAGGTTGAAGTGTAATGGGTCCACACCTCCTCACATATAACTCCAAACAAACAGAATGTGGGATTTAGAGGTACCTGCAGAGAGCACATCTTGGTGAGTACTGTCACCACTTCTTGCCAGTAGGCTTGCAGACAAGGACAATCCCATATCATGTGCCAAAACCCATTTGGGACACGAAGGGGAGGGAATCCTGCCCATCCTACAGAGACGGACTGGGGTCAGGTAACTCTGGTGTATTATGATTATTGTATAATTATTATGATTATTATTATTGTTGTTGTTGTTGTTGTTTATTACAATTGAGTAAGGCGATTGTTAACTGAAGGGGATACTAGAGTGTGAGAACATGGTTTCGGAATATATTCTCTCCACTTTTCCACAATTGGTAGTGGGGTGTTGCATGCCTTGAGGCGAATAAGATGTGAATATAATAACATCAGTCTTCTGGGGCCTTGAGACTGTATCAGTCCAAAGATTGGATATGAGGAAATTATTGCCACACCATTCCCAAACCGAATATGTAGGAGGTAGCACAAAACAGAAAAGACACTAATAGGTGCACCCACAAATAATCAACAATCTGTATAATTTTTATTAAACATAAATTCATCCTATACAAAAAGCTAGACAACAATTAAAAACACTTAAAAAACACCCACATGGGTGAATTGTATGAAGAAGTAAACATAAGTTAAACTTCTACACTAGAACGCTACCTACAAAACATCATGGGATCCACAACCATAAATATGAAAATATACCTAATCCCTTGCTGCTGGGAATGAATGCCACTTCCTATCTTCTCTTAACCCTTAAGCGACCCTGGACGTACCCGTACGTCCAGGGACGCCTCCCCGAGATCAGAGCTCTGAACCGCCACAATCCCAGGTGCCGCATGTAGCCCGGGATCGCGGCTATTAGCAAGCACTGTCCGATCGCCGTGCCCGCTAATCAGGTAATCGGAGGCAGCTGTCAAAGATGACAGCTGCCTCCGATTACTGGCTGCAGCACTTCCTGGTGTCTAGTGGGTGAGATCGCTCCTCCGGGACAACGTCCACTGGGATCCTGGGTGATATCTGTTTGATACTATGTGATATTTTCATGCTGCTGTTTGGATGGATGATACCTATTTCCTTGTATTCTAGGGGGATTTAATATTTATTTGATTCCTATCATTGGTGTTTATTTGTTGTTTTTGGAGGTTTATTAGTATTTTTAACACTGTAATTCTTTATTTATGACATATTTATTGCTATTTCTGCACAAAGCACTTAAGAGGAAATAGGAAGTGGCAGCAAGGGACTAGGTATATTTTCATATTTATGGTGGTGGATCCCATGATATTTTGTAGGTGACGTTCTAGTGTAGTTTAACTTATCATGTTTACTACTTTGTACAACACCCATGTGGGTGTTTTTTAAGAGTTTTTGTCTAGCTTTTTGTATAGGATGAATTTAAGTTTAATAAAAATTATACAGATTGTTGATTATTTGTGGGTGCACCTATTAGTGTCTTTTCTGTTTTGTGCTATGTATATTGGTTAAAAACACTGGTAGCATCCCATATTTTGATAAGAATTGGTTAGCTCCCTGTTTTAAAAATACTAGAATATGTAGGAGGTGTCTCAACTGCAAGTATTTGTAAAAATGGGAATTAGTAATATCACGCATCAATTTCAGAGCATCAAAAATGAGTATAAGACAGTCTTTGAAAACATCTTTCAGATAGCAAACCCCCTTAACTCTCCAATAACGCGCATCAGGGAAGGCCAGGAAGGAAGAGAGCTCACTATTATCCCAAAGTGCTGTCTCCTCTGAGGTACCCTCAAAAGTAGATATATTCTTAGCGGCTGTCCAGACCTGCCTAGCCACTTTTACAATTGTCAGGAGTTGGCGGTGAGGAACAGTGAACATGTGCAACACTGACCATAGAAAGGGTAGGCCAGTATAATCTAAGATATGCCTCTCTGATGTGCGGGGTGTATCCGCCGACATCCAGGAGGGCATATTCTTTAGTTGCCCAGACAGGTAGTATAAGTATTGGTCCGGTAATGCCGCCCCTGCCAGGTCCTTAGGCCTTTGCAATTTAGCCAGCTGTAGCTTAGATCTAGATGCCACCCAGATAAAACTAATAATAGCTGAATCTAGGATTTTAAAGAATATTTTAGGAATAGGGACAAACACATGTTACAGCAAATAGGAGCACTTTGGGGGGACCACCACTTTGATAAGGTTGATCTGTCCAGCCACTGACAGGGGGAGGGCACTCCACACTTTAAACTTGTCTCCAAAATGGCCTATCAGAGGATCTATGTTCTGGGTTAATATTTCAGATGGATGTTAAGCAATCTGGATTCCCAAATATTTAAACATGTCAGTAACCACTAAGCCCTCCACCCAAGAACCCAGCAGAGGCGAGCGCGAAGGGCTAAGATATAGTAAGAAGTACTTAGTCCAATTCATAAAGAGACCGGAATACGATTCAAGTGTGTCTGAGGTGTATCACCCTGGGGAATGACGTGTCAGGATGGGAAAGGAACAGAAGCAAATTGTCAGTATAGAGTCTGACTTAATTCTCTCCCTCTGAGTATGGTATTCCAGAGTAGGTCCTGTCTGCCCTTATTAGTGCTGCCAATGGTTCCATAGCCAGTATAAACAGGAGTGGGAATAATGGGCATCCCTGTCGCTTGCCCCACTCCAGGGGGAAGGAAGGAGACACCAACCCATTCAAACTGATGGAAGTGGTGGTATGTTTGTACAGGAGGGAGATCCATGAAATAAAGTTAGGACCAAATTTAAACTTATGTAACACGGCTAGGAGAAAGGGCCATTCTATAGAATCCTCCCCTTGTACGTTTCCCCTTTTAACTGCAATCTGCGCTCTTCTTATGTTGTCAGACGTGCTACGTCCTGGTACAAAGCCGGACTGGTTGGGATGTATAAGAGACGTAATGACTTTGTTAAGACGATAAGCTAATACTTTGGTCAAGAGTTTATAATCAGAATTAAGTAGCGAGATAGGTCTGTAGGAACCGCATTCAGTTGGGGTCTTACCAGGCGTCAGGAGCAGAACAATGGCAGCTGCATAAAAGGAGTCAGGCAGGACATGCTTATAAAAGGAGGACTTCAAGACTGGTAACAGAGGGGAGAAAAGGATGTCCTTGTATTGTATATACTGATCCAAAGGAAGCCAATCAGGCCCGGAGACCTTACCTTTGGCAGAGTCATGTATAGCGTCTCCTAATTCCTCCAATGTCAAGGGCGCTTCCAGTATGGATCTCCGTCCCTCAGTGAGGGTTGGGAGTGAGATGTCATCTAGGTAACTGGCTATGTCTTCTTCCGACCGTTGGGGCCTGGTCTTATACAAGTCAGAATAAAAGTCAGTGAAGCGATGTAGGATATCTCAACCAGAGGTCAGTATGCTTCCATCGGCGGACTCTATGCGGAGGACCGCTGGGGATGTGGTGTTTTGGTGAATAAGGTGAGCTAAACGGTGACTACCCATTACCACATCTCAAAGTTCTTCTGTGGGCTAAAAAATAGTTTCTGGTTATTTTTTTCATGTAGACAATGTAAGTATTGTCTGCCAGCCTGCAGCCATTCACATCTATTCTGTGCTGTGTGGTCCGAAGTATAAGAGGCCTCCAGTTGTCTACAAGCGTCAGCCAGCTCATCCTCCCATCACGCCAACTCACGTTTGGTATAAGAGATAGAAGATTGTATACATTCTCTCCAGTAGGCCTTAAGGGCGTCTCAAAACATTCTATGTGAATCACAGGGAATATTATGGTGGAGGAATACCCGGAGCTGATCTGGAATACGCTCGTGTTCCTTAAAAAGCGTTAGCCAGAACGGGTGGATTTTACGGATTCCACGGCTAACTTGTAGGGGTTGTAAATAAACGTCAGCCACAACAGAAGAATGAACCGACACCGCCAGCAGCAAGTGGGTCACAAAGGAAAGTAGTGCGCCGGCCTTTGCATTACCAAACACATAATCTATTCATGAGTGGTGGGCACGGGTGTAGCTGGTGAATTCTAATAATTGGGGGTGTAGGTGCCACCATAAGTCTACCCATCCCAGTTCCTCCATTAACAAGCTAAATGCTGACTGTTTGGTGGGAGGTACCCAACTCCCTGAAATTGGTCTAGCAAAGGATTCATGATCAAATTAAAATCCTTAGCACATATAAGGGCTGCTTGTGGAAGCATAGCAGGGAACCTCGCTGCCTCGTGCACTACGGACAATGATGCTGGAGGCGGGGAGATAAAGGGCAATTATAAAAACTGGGACATTATCTATCCAGGCTTGAACAAATACTCTCCGTCCTTCAGGCTCCCTGTGTGTTTGTTCCACTTCACAACTCTGTGAACGAAGCACTAACAGGGAAACGCCCCTAGAGTAAGAAGTGTGAGTAGAATGGAGTAACCATTGTATCCATGGCCTTTTTAGGTATTTCAGGGTAGAGTTTTGCATATGTGTCTCCTGCAGACACATAATTTGGGGATGGTGCTTCTGTATTCTCTTCCTTTAACAACGATATTGGAATAAAGTAAAGAACTTTTTAATTTTTTTTTTTTCTTTTCATCTCCATGCTCATATTATAATCAAGCATCTTTTATCTTTGAAGTTGAGCTCCACAATAAGGACTTTATCCAATATTATCTTACATGGGATTTTTGTGCAGATGCTGCAGTACTGCAATAAAACTCCAACATGTGTGAACATAGCCCTAATTTCACTGCAGAGTTTTGCACGATCATTGAAGTGGCAGCACCTACCTCTGGCTGGTCAGAGATGGTGAATCACTCAGGGGATTGGGGGATCCAGCCAAGCCTCTTGTGACATCTCGCCCTGCCCCCTGTCTGCATCATCAGCCTAATCTCAGCAAACACAATGTGAGACAGAGACATGGAATTTTTGTCTCCTAAGGTGGGAGAGCAGAGGGAGCAGGAGACAATGTGGATTGGCACAGAGGCCATTTTTCTTCACTTCCTGGATTTCTATCAGCTACCAGTGTGGCAGAACCGTACAGATACGCTAATACATTGTATAGACACATCTATATAACTTTTAATGTACTTTTAATAGAAAACAAGTTTTCCTTATATGGAGTTCCCCTTTAATTCAGTAAACTAGCAAACACTGTTCCCTCTACATAGTTTACCTAAATATTACTGTAACTTCTCACAGGCAGTAAGTAAGCAGCACTTCACTGCTATTACTATGCCTTGGAAGGCAGATCTTCCTTTCTAACTGCAGTTTTGTTAAGAAGAGATTGAGAACATAATCCATGTTGCCTTATCAGACCGCTAATCACTTTGAAAACTTTAAAAAAACTGTATTATCATATATGCATTCATTCTGCCGGTTTTCATTTGTACTTAATGTCTGATGCATTCCGCATTAGTTTCCAGCAATAGTCAGCTAGCATTGATGGTTTCCAGTAGCTTTGATCATGCCATGTATTAGAACATGTTAAGTCACCCTTTAAGTGCTGGCCGGTATTACAGAGTGTAGATTCAGACTGCCAGGGATGCTGGTCATGTGAGCATCTATTTTACGTAACTGGAAAACCCTTAAAGAAGGAAAGTTAGTCTGTTATAAATTGGCCGTCAAGGTGTCCTAATCTTAATCCAATGGAAAATCTTTGGGAGAGGACTGTAGTGGAAGAAACTGCTAGTAGACCTGTCTATTAAACATATGGATTGGTACTAAATGCTTGCCATTGTTGCCATTGTTTTTCCTCCTTGTGTTTAAAATGCCATAGCGCTTGCATGAGACCCAAATGAGCCCTTATTTTTTGCAACACCAATTGTACTTTGCAAAGACGCACTTTTTGAAAGTTGAAAAAGGTGCACATTTTTTTTCATTTCATTTGTTTACACCGTTTGCCAATGGTAAAACTGACATTTATCTCTTCTGTTCTTCAAGTTAGTACGATTACAACGATAGGCAACTTTTTATTTTGTTTGACTGCTCTTTTTAAAATCCCTCCATTACCATCCTTAAAGGAGAAGTCCGGCCAAAATTAATTTTTGATATGTTGTTACTTATGAAAAGTTATACAAATTTCTAATGTACATTAATTATGGGAAATGCACATATACTGCTATTTCCCTTAATTTAGTAGATCAGGAAGTGTTAGAAATATCTCAAGAAGTGACGTCACGACCCAGGGTGTAATTCCTATGGAGTGTCCAGCAGGGGGCGCTCTCTATATAGAAGTCTATGGGACTTTATTGTTTCTATGGGTTTCTATGTAATGTAATGTAATGTAATGTAGTGTACAGTGCTTTATTGAATGAATACATCTATGGAATACTTTGGGGAGCAAGTGTCCTTGCTCCCCAAAGTATTGCATAAATGTATTCATTCAATACATTCAATACACAGTAAGCCCGCCGATCCGCCGCATTTCCGCCGAATTTCCGCCGCATTCCCACCGATCCGCCACACGCTGATCCGCCGCATTCCCGCCGATCCGGACCATATGCATTGAACTACAGCTCCCATCATCTGCTTCTAGTATGAACAGGTGATGGGAGCTGTAGTTGGGTAAGGGATATCACATGCCGCCGGGCGCAGGGGGGAGCCGCTCAGTACACAGGAGCGCTCCCCCCTCCTCCTCCTCCTTCCGGGATAACTTCCGCCTATAGCACTGCTGAGTCCCTGCCTGGCCGCCGCTCTCCGCTCTCCCCCCCATACATACCGGCTCCCGATGCATCCTGGTGTCCGCGCTGATGCCGGGAGCCGGTATATGTGAGCGGAGAGCGGCGGCCAGGCAGGGAGTCAGCATTGGTATAGGCGGAAGTTATCCCGGAAGGAGGAGGAGGAGGGGGGAGCGCTCCTGTGTACTGAGCGGCTCCCCCCTGCGCCCGGCGGCATGTCATATCCCTTACCCAACTACAGCTCCCATCACCTGTTCATACTAGAAGCAGATGATGGGAGCTGTAGTTCAATGTATATGGTCTGGATCGGCGGGAATGCGGCGGATCAGCGTGTGGCGGATCGGCGGGAATGCGGCGGAAATGCGGCGGATCGGCGGGCTTACTATGTATTGAATGAATACATTTATGCAATACTTTGGGGAGCAAGGACACTTGCTCCCCAAAGTATTCCATAGATGTATTCATTCAATAAAGCACTGTACACTACATTACATTACATTACATTACATTACATAGAAACCCATAGAAACAATAAAGTCCCATAGACTTCTATATAGAGAGCGCCCCCTGCTGGACACTCCATAGGAATTACACCCTGGGTCGTGACGTCACTTCTTCAGAGATATTTCTAACACTTCCTGATCTACTAAATTAAGGGAAATAGCTCTATATGTGCATTTCCCATAATTAATGTACATTAGAAATTTGTATAACTTTTCATAAGTAACAACATATCAAAAATTAATTTTGGCCGGACTTCTCCTTTAACGCTTTTATTTTTTGATCTATGGGGATATTTGAGGTGTAATTTTTTTGTGTGCCATGATCTGTACTTTCTATAGGTAACTTGTTTATGTATATGCAAGTTTTTGATCACTTTTTGTTCTAGTTTTTGTTGATTTGATGTGACCAAAAGTTAGCATCTTTGCATTTTGTTTTTGTTTTTTTTTTGCTTATGCCGTTTATCGTTTGAGATTAGGAATGTGATTATTATATAGTTTGGATGATTACGCATGCAGCAATAGCAAAAGGGTGAGATTTAAAGTTTTATTTTGGGAAGAGTTTTCTTTTATTTATAACCCCCCTCCCCCTTTCCACCCTCTTTAATATGAAGTCCCATTAGGGGACTTTTGAGCAGAACACTAATTGCTCATAGAAATCAATGCAGTACATATGTACTACAATGAGCTCTGCAATTGGTGCTCGATTTATTTAGGGCTGCTGATGGCCATAGTAAAGGATTGCTTAGCCAGAATCAGTGTAGTAATGTTGCTGAGGCCTGGGCCTGCACTTATGACAGATTTCCCTTCACAATCACTTAGTCAAGGGCAAGCCCGCCACTAGACCACCATGGATGTTGTTTTAACAGCATTTAAATGCAGCTCTCAGTTTTGACAGCGACATTCAAATCGTTAATTAACTGGCATGGCCTGATCATCGTGCTGGCTAATTAACCATTTAAATACTACAGCCATGAACGGTGCAGAAATGAGTGTGATCATGACGTGACTCCTCTCTGTACAGAGGGTACAGCATAGAGCACTGCGCAAAATAAGAGAGAGAGAGAAAGAGAGGACATGCACAGCTCACAATAATAAAGGAGTGGGTGCACAGTGCCAGTACATGGGAGAGCTACGCATAGAGAATACAAGAGACCTGTACTATAATGGCAACACCGACACACCAAATATTCAATATATAAAGGTATTTTATTTCATCAGGTACAAAAATGCAAATAGAAAGGTCCCAGTTAAAACAGTTTAAAAACCCCAAAACTCCAGGGAAAGCACAAGGTCTAATGCAATCCAGGACAAACAACCCCATAAACAATGTATATAGTATCCCTGTCATATAAGCAAATGTAATAGAAAGATGTTTTTGCTTCCTCATCATTATCTACTTTCAGTGCACACTTGTTGTCTATATTGCCTGCATTTCTGTGTTATGGTGGCCTGTTTCAAAGTTACATCTACATCTTTCTATTACATTTGCTTATATGACAGGGATACTATATATATTGTATATGGGGTTGATGGATTGCATTAGACCTTATGCTTTCCCTGGAGTTTGGGGGATTTTTAAATGGTTTTAACTGGGACCTTTCTATTTGCATTTTTGTTCCTGATGAAATAAAGTACCTTTATATATTTAATATTTGTGTCTGTGTTGTCTTTATAGTACACGTCTCTTTTATTCTCTAAGCAGAGAGCACTGCGTCACACTGGAAAGAATAAACCACTTCCTGCAGGACATACAGCAGCTGATAAGTACTGGAAGACTTGATTTTTTTTTTTTAAAGTAGAAATAATTTACAAATCTGTGTAAATTTAGGACACCTGTTCATTAAATTGTTTTTCCCTCCGAAGTGCCCCTTTTACTCCTTAAGGACCCATGATAGACAGGTTACATCATGGGAGCCTGTCACTTAAGAACCCATGACGTATCTGTACACCAGTGGGTCCGGCAGAGCTATGAGGTGAGCTCAAGAGCTGAGCTCACTTCATAGCGTGTGGGGACCGGCTGCTATCAACAGCCAGGTTCTTACTGTTGATAGGCCGCTGCAATCAGGTGGTGGCCCGCCATCAACCCCTGTAGTGCCATGATCGTCAGTGCCTCACTTACATCAGTGACAGGAGCTACAGCTCTTGTCACTGTCCAATCGGGACCCCCGCAGTCCCAGCCGTCAGAGTCGGCCACAGGCAAGCTCTATACAATGATCGCAGATTACACTGATCTATGCTATGGCATGCTATCCAATGGTAAAATGTTAAAGTCCCCTAAGGGGACATAAAAAGTTTAAGTTTTTAAAAACACTATAGCCCCTCCCCCAATAAAATTAATCACCCCCTTTCCCATTTTAAACAAAACACGTAAAAATAAAGAAATATTTAAAGATATTATATGTCGTAACATGCGTAATCGTCCAATTTATTAAAATAAAACAATATTGTTCTCGCTCGGTAAACAGTGTAAACAAAACGTAGTTAAAAAAAAAAGCCAAGATTGATGATTTTTATAAAAAAAAAATTTAAATGATAAAAAATGATCTATACGTCTCATCTACACAAATATGGTACTAATAAGAACTAGAGATCATGGCGCAAATATGACACCCCATACAGCCCCATAGGTGAAAAAAATAAAAGCGCTATAAGAGTCACAAGAGGGCTATTGTAATTACACCTATTTGCAAAAAAAAGTTTTGCTGTTAATAGAAATAGTAAAACCCTTTATAGAAATTAGAGAACCCTTTATAAACTGCATATCACTGTATTCAGACTGACAATAAATATATCATGTCACTTTTACTGTCTTGCGTGTAATTACGGAAACACAAACACACAAATTTTACCCCATAAATTATGTTTTTGCGATTCCATCATACATGATATGGTAGATTGAATAACTCCATTACAAAGTACACCTGTTCCTGGAAAAAACAAGCCTTACATGGCCCAGTAGATGGAAAAGAAAAAGGCGAGGAGGAAAAAACAAAAAACTTTTCTTTTTTTACAGTTTGTTGTGACACTGACATTATAACAGTATCTACCAGAAATTCAGTTAACTCAATTCCTGAAGATTTGTATCATTAATAATTCTTATACCTTATGAGCAGCACTTCTGTAAATGTAGATCAAAGTTTTTGAGCCAAACAAACAGCTGCGGAGCCCATGCTTGTAACAAACAGTAGTTTGGAAATAATAGACCTTTACAGAAATGTGTGGGATCTATTAATTGTGTAATATAATTTCCTCTTTAATTTCCTCTTTTAATTACTACAGGACTTGGAACATCCATCCCTTGTGGAACTGGAACTCATAATAGCTTCACAGAAATCAGAAATAAAATTTCTACAGGACAAACTTAAAGCAGCGGATCTCAAGTTAACACAAGTAAATAATTGTAGAAGGGATGCACTTGAGAGCAGCATCCTGAGGGCTGGGAGAACACACGAGGTAAGAAGTCTTTTATTGTCTGGTGCATTTGTGTCAATTCGAGGTTATTCGAATGAAAAAGCTTTTCCCACAAGGTTTTCAGGAACTAACTTTTTAATAAGTCTACCTTCTAATTTTTGCAACTGCTTGGAAGAATGAATAAACCATTTGCCAAGGGCTTGTTTTATTTTGTTACCTGCCATGATTATAACATTTACAGTGAACATTCTCTGAAGCTGCTGCTTCCAAACTGCTCACCCTAATGTTAATGTTTTCATTTTTTTCCTATGCTGTACTTTGTTTATTTCCGGAAGTTTTTCCGAATTAAAATTATTGGTATAGTTGTGAATGGACTAATCAACTGGTGTCAACTTGTGAACTTCCTAAAACCTTTAGCCATGTCCTGTGGTATCTGACACTAAAACAGATCATTTAAATCCTGTAAGTAATGAGGTGAGGTCTCCATAGATCAGACTTGCTGCTGCGTTTTTTTTTTTTTTTTTTGTAAACTTATTCTACAAATGCTAACGTAGATTGAGATCTGTGAATTTGGGGATCAAGTCGACTCTTTGAACTTGTAGCATAAGTGTAGCACACCAATAGAACGGCACTGGCGTGAGGAAGCCGGTGCTGCGATCCCTTTTTTGAACCATGGCCTGGTTCCTGCACACAGCACTGGTCTATTACCAGGCGCCTCCAGTGCTTAAGCCGATACCCCCCCCCCCCCCCCCCCCCCGCACGCTGGCGTTGTTCGACTGATATGCTACACTTAAAGCAAATGTACCTGATGGAACAATCACTTTAAGACGACTGCCACTGTTTCATGAAGTAAGTAGCTATGTTATTGTAATCCTTGGTAACGCCTAGTGACCTTCTTATTAAGTTTATCTACCCAGGTCATACTTATGTACACAATAAGCCTACCATGGTGTAATCACCTGCTAGTAAGGTTTTTTAGAAATCCATGTAAAACAATGCATGTACTAGCAATGGATGCTCAATGTTTTAGGCCCAATGTTTTTTATCGGGCCCAGAGTGTATGCATTTCATTATAACATAGGTTCCAACACATGTCTAGGTGTGTTCTGCTTCCTAAACTATCTACTTTAGGTAAATGTGAGCCCATTAGGTACTCACCGAAAAGTCTTCATTTGCATTTGTCTAATAACTTAATATTGTTTAATAAACCTTATTAACCCCTTTGCGTCAGTAACATGTAAATATACGTTCCTACTGCACATACCCCGTGCAGTAGGAATGTATGTATACGTTACTGTAACTGGCAGGGATAGCGATCCTGCTCTCATCTGTGTCCAGGGCCGCAGGTAATGAGAGGCAGCTGCGATCCCGCAGCTGACTCTCATTAACCCCTTAAACGCCGCGATCTACCTCGATCATGGCTTTAAGGTACTCAGTGGCAGATCAAGTATCTGTCACTAAGTGATCGGGTCCCCCGCAGCCGTGCTGCAGGGGTCCCGATCGCATGTGCCGACAGGCGGGGTAAGCTCCTTACTTCCGTCCTGTCGGATCCGCAATCTATGTATAGAGTCTGCTCTCAGGCAGGCACTATACATAGATTGTCGATAACACTGATCTGTGCTATGCTATATGCATACCATAGATCAGTATATGCAATCTAATGATTGCATCTTTTACAATGTTAAAAGTGTTTGTAAAAAAAAGTGTAATAAAGTTTTTAAAAGTATTAAACCCATTATAAACCACCTTCCAATAAAAGTTTAAAGTACCCCCTTGCCTATTATAAAAATATAAATAAATAAACATTACATCGATACATATATCGTAGCGTGAGGAATTGTCCGATCTATTAAAATATAACATAATTGTTCCCTCACGGTGAACGGCGTAAACGGAAACAAAAAAAAAAACGCACCAGGATTGCTGATTTTATTAAATTATATATCACCAAAAAATTTATAAAGGGCAATTAAAATTTTTCTGAACTAGAAATCATGGTGCAACAAATGACACCCCAACCAGCCCTGTTACAAAATATTTGTTACAAGTGTGTTTCCATCTCACAAAGTGATAGTGCTGTGTTGCAGTTCCTTGCACAATCGGTGGCTGGGAGTGCTGCTGTTCTTGGGGGAGGGGGGGAGATAAATTCTGTCTCATTCCAATTCATTCTATGCAGCCCTACTTATCAGCATGTGATGACCTATACTAGCAATATGCCATTAGTTTCTAAAATAGAGTAAAAAAAAATAAAAAAAGTAATGTTTTATGTCTGGTGCAACGTTGTTGTTAATGTGGCTACCGATCTACACTATTTTCAGCACACCATGGAATATCATGGCTTTGTATAAATATTCTTAGATTGGCAAAAACATTTTTTTTTGCTAGTTTTTAGGCGGTTAAACTTCAATTTCGCTACCATTGTTTATCTTGCACCCAGTTGTTATACTGTGCAGAGGCCAAATATTTCTAGTCAGACACCTAATTGGTGCCCATTGCTAAAATGAATTGTAAGCCAAAGGTGACCGTTTGGCTTGGAACGCCATTGGCAGGCCAGGTTTCAGCAGTTCATCTGCATGCATTCTTCTATAATGAGTTTAGCTGTAATGAGGGCAATTTGCATTTGTAAATCCCAATCTGTTTGTGACACTGCCGTTCCAAGGCCATTTACCATTACCGAAAACAAGCTTTTGTTTTTCTTTGCTTTATTTTGCTTTTAAATGGTTTATTTTATTATAATTTTTTTATTATACAATAAGATGGATATTTTTTTCCATATTATAAGTGTAGTTTTAAACTTTTTTTTCATATTATATTTTAAACTTTAGTTTTGATAAGTAAGAGAGGTTTAACTTAATACATCCTATATTCATTATATATTCATGCTGGAATTTTTTCACACTCTCTAGATGGTAGATTTTTTGAGGAATGGAGCTGTTTTCGAGGGAAGCACATGAATTAATTCAAACAACATTCAGATGAATCACACAAAATGTTATCAGACTAGGCATTCAAAAAAACAAACAAACAAAAAAAATCCAACCTGGTAAAGATGCCACAATTGCTGCATTGTTTCTTCTGGCTCAAAAATGATGCGGCCAGATGTTAGCTGAGGGTTAGTGGGGAAATATGAAATGCATACCCACATAACATTTTTGAGTTTTATTTTTTCCAGGGTGGAATGGTGTCTTTTTGATCTTTTTTTTCCTATACAAATTAATGCTAAAATGAAAAAATTCCAAAAAGTAAGAAAAACTGCTGGTTGTTTTTTAGTCATTTTTTTTTGTGGCCATTAAAGCCAAAAAATAAGTGTTGCAAAATTGGAAGCCTAAGTCACCAGATCTTCATAGAATAGAGCACCTTCTGATGCTCCGACTCAATGGAGGTTATGGAGCATGAAGCTGTGTAGAGGATTAGCAGCTCTTCCAGTGCCATGTGTCAGTACAGTCCTGCGAAAATTTAAACACATAAAGCTCTCCCATCATCATATTGACGCGTCATAATTGACGCCGGGAGAGCTGTAAGTCCAATGCGCAGCTTCATGCTCCGTAACCTCCATTGATTCGGAGCATCAGAATAAGCCCTAAAGGTGCTCTATTGTATGGAGATCTGGTGACTTTGAAGGCAATTCGAGCTCACCGAACTCTTTGAAATGTTTATAAAACCAGCTTTAGATAACATATGCTTTGTCACTTGGCACTTTACCTTCTGTTGGCTGCTACCAGTAAAATGTAAAGAGAGAATCCCAGGTGAGCAGCAATTTCTGGGATACTTATTAAACGTATTCTACAGTGAAACCTTCTCATACAAGATCTTCCCCATCATAGTGTTTTAGAATAAACACCATGAAAGCTGTAATGATTAAACCTCAAAACTACGTCAGAATGATATTCTAGAATCCTTCTTTATATTGTCATTTTGATAAATTAGTAATTATCGGCTTCTAGAAATTATAATGGCTGGTTCTTTGGGCCCTGTTACAATTAAGAGCGCAACTTACGACTATTGTACCCTGTATTAAAGTAAATGATTTCAGGTGGAATCAGTGGAAACAAAAAACTGCTTCATCTAATAGGTTGTTGTACTAGGCAAAGTTTTCATATTGCTACATGATTGGCTGATTATATTTGTTTTTAGATTTGTTTTGTCAATACATGCATGCCATTTTATATCTGTGTGTTTGTGCTGTGTTCACAACATGTTCAGTGTGTACGTCTCTAGTATATATACCAGGAAAATCTCCTAATATGGAGAACAAGCATGTTTTTTAATGCTACCCTTTTTTTTGGGGGGGGGGGGAGATAACAAGTTAAAATATAATTTAAAGGAATACTATGATTCCAAACCTGTATTTTTATTTTTTATTTTTTCATCTGTAGGACATGACTATGTGCCAAATCTTTAGGTGGCTGCGGGCCACAGCCTGATGTACAGTTATGTTGTTTTTCGAAAAAAAAAAAATTCATGCTCTTACATGTAACTGCACTATAAATATTGTCTTCATCCCGTTGAAGTTACCCATAATTACAATCACGCTCTTATTTGGCAATTGGGGTACTGTATTTGTTAGACTTTAAGGCACACCCTTTTGGACAGCTTAAAACAGTTATCACATTACCTTTAGCAATCCAACTTGTTCCCCCTACATGCAGATGAGAGCAAACAATGACTGTTGTTGTTGTTTAACCGCAGACTGCATTTATTTTCATGATCATTAATTATGGACGTAGTCTTACAACAACATCTGTGGTTCAGCTTTAAACAACGTACGTTCACTAAACAACAGCCGTTGTTAGTATGTAGTGGGAACATGTATGTTCACACAACGTAAGAGACCGGCCGTTCCGTGACTGGGTCACGGAATGGCCGGTCTCTGCCCGGATCATCCCGGCCGGTACTTAAGTACCGGCCGGATGATCTTTCCGGCTGCAGGGTCGGAGCCGCTCACTTCATTGTGTGAACTGACAAGTCTTTCTGCGGACGCAATTCACTGAATTGCGGCCTCAGAAAACTGACATGTCAGTTATTTGCGGGTCCGCATGGGATCCTGGCCGTAGCGTATAAGATGTGTATACGCTCCGTCCGGGATCCTACAGCAGATATGGCAGTGTTCCACTCCGCATAAAGTACGGCCGCTGTTGCCGATGCCAACTTTTACGTAGTGTGAACATAGCCTTAGACAGGATTCTCATAAGAATAATATTAGGGCATTTCTTAGTCTGTGTTACCACCTAAGATCCCTATCTTGTCTGTGGCTCTAATAACCCAAACTTAGAGCCGTAATCGTGACAGAAATATGCCAGTATTACGCTTGGGAGAAACTAGCCCTACAATGTCATTTTAAAGGAAAGTTGTCATCTAGATACTGTCCCAAACTGCCTATACTGTGTAAGCAATGAGCCTATCAATACCTTTTATTTTAATTGTTTGAGACTGCAATTGCCTAAACTAAAAAAAACTTTATTGCTGCTTTGAGGTTTCAGAGGAGTGATCAGGGTACTAAAGTGCACACACAGCCTAGCTACATGTAGACACCTCTGCTAAACAGTCAGATACACATATCTACTAAACACATTCACACACTCACACATTAATTTTAATAAAAAGCAGTTCCTGCCACATTTACCCAGTAGCTGGGAGTCTGTAACTTCTTTCTTAGCAAGCAAATAATCACATTATGATGACATGGCAAGTCTAAGTCGGGTATTCAGAGCCTGAGTATTTAGGCTGGGTATTATTCCTGGTGCACCTTCTGTTACAAGAAGCTGGATGTGATGTGCCCATTGTATTCAGCTTTTTATGAAAAATGCGCCGCTGGCGTACGCCATTGGAGAACTTGCAGATTCTTACCTATTAGTGCTATGAATTACTGTTTATTTCAGTCCATTTTTTTTTTTTTTTTTCATTTTTGACTTAAATGGCCAGTCCTCCTTCCCTTTTTACTGTCTTTCCTGTACAGCGTGTATGTAGGTATAGCTATTTTCCAATTATTACAATCTTTACACCATGCCTCTATTTTTACTACCCGACCTAAACTATCCCGAGATACAGTAGCCATAAGCTTGGAGAGTTGCTGAATAAGCTGCATTATTACACATTATATAGAGAACATTACTATTACATTTTATCCTTAATGACAGACAGAACTTCATATATCATACCTACAGGCACATTTTTTAGAATTACCCACACTTTGTTATTCAATGGATTCTGTATAAGGACAGGGTGTAAAAGGTAATATATAGTACAAGAAGCCATTGTAGTTTAATAGCCTTACTTTTTATATATCAGTTACCAGATTGTTAGACAAAGCTGTATGTAATGGATACACATACTCACGTCTCTAGTTAGCTACATTATAGTTAATGACCATATGGTCATTACACTATAAGATGCTCTGTCTGTTGTATTTATATTCCTCAAGCATATTGTTCCTTCTTCTTCACAGTATGTTAAACTATTTCAAAGGGAAAAAAAATCCTTTCCCTCTTGTTTCCGGTTGTCCTATCAAGTGTAACCTTGGACCCTTATAGAGCAATTAGACCATCCTCTATCCCCTCCTTTGTAATGAGGTTTCTTACATTTCTGAGTCTATAACCCTTTAGTCTTCCCTAATGGGACATCATTATTCTGAAAGAAACAATGTAAATGTAAATGAATATTCTCATTAACGAGTCACAGAGAAACCTTTAGCGGTAGCACTGTGGTAATTCTGCTTGTTATTTCTCCACTATTCCAGGCAGGATTTTTTTTTTATAATTCATTATTAGTATTCTCAATTACTTGTTCTTTAATTTTGCATGTCTTTCATAATCCAATGTTCAACTCCTTCAACCATGTCCTTGTTTTATTCTCCAGGTGCAACCTGTGAAACGTTCAAGGTCTTTGTCCCCAAAGGGCTCTTCCAGAGAATCGGAAGAGTTAAAGAAGCTTAAGATAGCAGAAAAGCGGGCTGAACATCTAGAGAAGACATTGAAGATTAAGGTGAATACTATAAAGCCATATAAACCTCAGCCTACCTGCCTAAAACCTGCAATTCCACAGTTAGTCAAAAATAGTTCTCTAATTGAGCTTTGGGCATTTCATTAGAATAAATAGTAGACTAAGGCTCTTGCTATACTTTTTAATGTTGATCCAAATGCATTTTTTTTTATTTGAATATAAAGATTGAATTCTGGTTTCTCTTCAGTTGTTGGAACACACACAAACACACACACACATAATTTTTAAGTAAACATAGAAAACATGAAAGAACAATTCTAGAACATCTTTTCTTTTAACTTTGCATTTTGCCATTTCTCTGTTACCATGTATAAATAAATAAATGGATGTTATTGTTCGCCGTTTCAAAAATAGTACTTATCTGTAGTCTAGCACTGGCAGTGCTGATTGGACGGTGTGTGTAGTCATAAATTGTTAGTAGGAATTAGGGTATGATCACACTGAGGAATTAGCACGGAATTTCAAGCAGAGCCTGTGCTGCGGTCTCCGCTTGAAGTTCCGCCTTTCCCATTGATTTAATAGATGTCTCGCATGCACTCTGCCATCCGGCCAAAGAATTGACATGTCAGTTCTTTGAATGGATGGTGGAGTGCGTGCAAGACATCCCATTGAATAAATGGGACAGGTGGAACTTCAAGCAAATTCCTATGTTAATTTTTGCTCTCAAAGATGTGCTAGGTCTTATTTTCAGTGGATGTCTTCTTTTTCATGAAGAAGAATTCACACCAGGGGGAGATCACTCTTGTACAGCACAGCAGGGACAGCGTACAGTATGGCGGCAGGCGACGAGATAATTACAGACTGTGTGTAGCTCTACATCTGAAAGTAAGGGACAACAGGGATGGCAGTAGGTGATGGGCCTCTTAATGCCTTGCCTGCACATATACAGGTGACGGCTGTGGAAGGGAACGGAGGGGTTGGTGGCAGGTGATGGTCTTCACGTCCTGCATGCAGCTGCTCTGCATGGTGAAGGTTGGGGACAATTGCAGCAAGCTAAAAAGAATCACAGCTGCATGCCCTGGTGTTATGTACGGCAGGCATGCTTCCAAACAAAAACTTTGCTATGTCTTAATTTTGGGGGAGGCCTAATATTTAGCAATTCAGCAAAGGCTGTACTAGGTCTTATTTTTAAGGGCTGTCTTATTTTCGGGGAAGGGTAGTTATGCACCATAAAGTCATAAAAAGACTCATGCCCTTCTATGGCCCATACTGCAGTATCATGTATTCAGTTTTGTACATTTAAGGCGACTCTGTACCCACAATCTGATCCCCCCCCCCAAACCGCTTGTACCTTTTGGATAGCTGCTTTTAATCCAAGATCTGTCCTGGGGTCCGTTCGGCAGGTGATGCAGTTATTGTTTTGAAAAAAAACAGCTTTTAAACTTGCAGGCCTGTGTCAAATTGGCGCGGCCTAGAGTGTGTGTTCCCTAGGATTTCAACGCCTCTCCCCTCCCTCCGCATCATTAGGAATGCCCCCGGGCTGGATTTTTCCTATTCTTCACCTGTCTGAACACTGCACAGGTACCTTAACGATCAAGTACATGTGCAGTGTTTACACAGGTGATAAATAGGAGAAATTGTTCTAGGCATTGCTAATGGGGAAGAGGGACGGAGGGGTGTCGCAATCCTAGGGCACGGGTACTCTAGGCCATGCCAATTTGACACAGGGCTGCAAGTTTACCCCTTCACGTCAGCAATATGTAGATATACGTTCCTGCTGCACATACCAAATGCAGCAATGTATATGCACGTTCCTGACACTGAAGGGGTTTGATGTGTGCGGGACCGCTGCAGTGAGAGCGGTCCCGCACACATCAGTGTCTGGGCAGCTGAGGGTAATAAGAGGCTGCTGCGATCCCGCAGTTGCGTCTCATTAACCCCTTAAACGCTGTGATCTATAGCGATCAGGGCGTTTAAGGTATTCAGTACTCAGTGACAGAACAAGGATCTGTCATTGAGTGATCGGGACCCCGATCGCATGTACCGATGGGCAAAGGTAAGCCTCTTACCTCCGTCCTGTCGGTGTGGCGTTCTATGCATAGTCTGCTCTCAGGCTGGCTCTATGCATAGATCACCGATAACTGTTCTATGCTATGCTATGGCACAATATAGATCAGTATATGCAATGTAATAATTGCATGTTTTACTGTTAAAAAAGTGTAGTAAAAAAAAAGAAAAGGTTTTACCCCCATCCCTAATAAAAGTTTAATATACATCCTTGGCCATTATAAAAAGAAAAATATAAAAAAAATTTAAATAAATAAACATATTATATATCGTAGCGTGCAGAATTGTCCGAACTATTAAGATATTACATTATTCTTCCCGCACTGTGAACGGCATAAACAAAAAATAAATAAACACACCAGGATTGCTAATTTTTTAACCCCTTAAGGACCGCGGGCATACACTTACGCCCCCGATACCTGGGCTTTAAGGGAACAGAGCGTAAATGTACGCCCACGGTTTACCCGACCGCTGTGTGAACTCACACAGCGATCGGGTAGAGATGGCTGCTACAACGCATAGCAGGCCATCCCGGCATGTCGCCCAGGGGGGGGGGATTCCTCCCCCCGCGGCGACGATCGCTGCCATTGGCTGATCAATTCTGATCAGCCAATGACCGCTGATGAGGAACTTTCCGGGGCACGAATCACCTTTCAGACCAAGGACCCCATGGCCATGGTACCACCCTCCCCGATCACTGTCATTGGCCAGTTAGTACTAACTGACCAATGACAATGAAAAGGGGCACTATAAACTAACGGATCCTGTCCCTGCACACCTCTGTCAGGAAGACGAGGTGTGCAGAACAGGTGTGTGCCACAGCTGCTGCATACTCACCTGATCTGAGGTGTCCAGGGCCAGGATCCGTCCAGGAGAGGAGCTGCTTCATCTTCTGTCCTCCTCGACTGCTTCTTCTGCTGTTTTTTTTTTTTTTTCTTTTTTAACTTCCTACCCCCGTCGAGTGCTGATCAGCGGCGACACTTCACCACTGAACAGCAACTCATTTTTTGGCGTAGGTTTTCCCCCCTTACAGTTAAATCACACACAATGTAAAAAACAATACACTGCACTACATAACACAATTTAAAATAAAGTTTCCTACATTACATCTACATAGTCCTACATACAAACCCCCATATAAAAATGTCCCAGAGTGTTTTCGGTGGAGAAGGCATATGCTTTAATTGCCTCAGACACTGAAGCCATCATCATCATCATCATCATCATCATCATCATCCAGTGATGATGAATATCCACCAGAACGCCATCCCATCCCACCCCCTGCTCCCCAGACAGGGGACCCCATCCTTCCCCCTGTCCCCCAGACAGGTGACTCCATCCTTACATTCTGGGGGTTGGATTCGGGTGTCCCTACCCTCATATACTCTAAATCTGTACGTGTACACTGAGGTACTCTCAAAGAGTTTGTATAGTTTCACACCATACCATGATCTCTTACTGGGAAGGTACTGGCAGAAAAGAAGCCTCCCTTTGAAGCTCAGAAGGGACTCATGTACTGAGATTTATATCTCTGGGATATACATCTCAGTAAATTTGGCTGAGAAGTGCTCTATGACCGTCCATACTTTGTACAGTCGGTCATATGAGGGATCATCTCTCAGGGGGCAACTTGCATTGCCGTTATAATGCAAGAATTTTCGAATGGCTTCGAATCGAAACCACGCCATAGCTATAATGTAAAGTGGGGTATTATACACTACCGTTTAAAAGTTTGGGGTCAATCTAACAAAGGGTGCAGTGAGCATATGGACCCCTTGATGACGTGCACATTTGTACCGTGAAAGTGAAAAAAATAAAAATTTTCACTTTCACGTCACATTGTTCCACGTTTGTGCCCATCACCAGTGGGGTCCAAATGCTCACTGCACCCCTTGTTAGATTCCTTGAGGGGTGTAGTTTCCAAAATGGGGTCACTTGTGGGGGGTTTCCAGTGTCTTGGCAGCACGAGAGCTTTGTGAATGCGACATGAACCTTTAAATCCATTCCAGTGAAATTCAGCTTCCAAAGGCCAATTGGCACTCCTTCCCTTTGGAGGTTTGTCCTGCGCCCGCTTGGCACTTTATGTCCACATGTAGGATGTTTCCGTACTAGGGAGAAACTGTGCTACACGTTTTGTGTTTTTTTTTTCCCTTTGTGAAAATGAAAAATTGAAGGCTTTGAAGAACGTTTCAGTGTAAAAAAATATTTTTTTCTTTTTTCACACCACATTGTTCTGAAAATCTGTGAAACACCTGTGGGGTCCAAATGCTCACCGCACACCTAGTTACATTCCACGAGGGGTGTAGTTTTTTAAATCGTGTCCCTTTAGAGGTGTTTTTTAGGTTTTGGCACTCCAGAGCCTCTGCCAACCTGAAGTGGTACAGTCAAAAATGACCAAATATAACGGAGGCGGTGAAATTCACTCCTTTTATATCTGAGGCTTGTGGTTGCGTCAAATAGTGCAATAGGGCCACATATGGGGTATTTCTATAAATTGCAGAAACGCGGCAACAAATATTTGGGTGCATTTCTCTGGTAATAGGTTTACAATTATGAAAGATATTGGATTACAATAAAATCTCTGTACAGAAAATTTAAATTTTCAAATTTCTTACACACTTAGCTTTTATTTCTGTGACTCCCCTAAAGGGTTAAAAAACTTTCTGGATGTGCTTTTGCAGAGTTTGGGGGGGTGCAGTTTCTGAAATGGGGTGCTTTCTAACATACAGTCCCCTTAATTACACTTTAAAGGGGTTATCCAGCGTGGGGGCACTTTTTGTGGGGGAGCGGGGAGGAGGTGGCTGAAATAAAAGACGTCCACTCACCTCCCCGGTTCCAGCGGCGGGTCACTCATCACGGCGCTCCGGTCCCCGCTTCCTTTTGCTTGACGCCGCCCGAGACGCTACGTCTCAGGGCCGCTCAGCCACTCAGTGAAGGAGGCGGGATCCGTTTGAAGTCCGCTCGGATCCCGCCTCCTTTACTGAGTGGCTGAGCGGCCCTGAGACGTAGCGTCTCGGGCGGCGTCAGACACCAGGAAGCGGCTGGGAACCGGGGATCAGAGCGCCGCGATGTGTGACCTGCCGCTGGAACCGGGGAGGTGAGTGGACGTCTTTTATTTCAGCCACCTCCTCCCCGGTCCCCCCCAAAAAGTGCCCCCACGCTGGATAACCCCTTTAAACCTGAACAGGTCCCTAAAAAAATCTGATTTTGAAATTTTACTGAAAATTTGGAAATTTGCTGCTAATGTTTTAAGCTTTCTATTGTTTAAAAAAATGAAAGAAAGTTTAATAAATGCTGCCAACATATTGCTAATGCTATTTAATATATAATTTATGTGGGATAACCATTTTCTGTATAAGCAGAAAAGTCCCAAAGTTGGAAAAATTTATTTTTTTTTCACAATTTTTCACGTTATTTTGTTTGTTTGTTTTTCAAAAAGATTTGTTATAAGTATCGACTCCATTTTACCAGAAATGTAAAGTACAATATGTCACAAGAAAACAATCTCAGAATCAGCCGGATAGGTAAAAACATTCCCAAGTTATTAATGAATAAAATGACACAGGTCATATTCATAAAATTTGCCTTGGTCCTTAAGGCCATTTCAGGCCCGGTCCTTAAGGGGTTAAAATCATATATCTGAAAAAAATTAATAAAAAGCGATTAAAATTTTTCTGTTATACCAATATGATATTAATAAAAACTAGAGTTTGTGCCGCAAAAAATGAGACCTCAACCAGCCCTGTAGATGGAAAAATAAAAGTGCTATGGCAGGTGGGAAGGAACATTGCATAAATTTGACCCAGACCTTTTGCGCATCAAAGGGCTCTGTCTTGAAGGGATTAAAAGTTGTTTTTTTAGGAGAATAACTGCATCACCTGCCAAACGGACCCCAGTATAGATCTTGGATTAAAAGCAGCTATCTGACTGTACAAATGGTTTGGGGGGGGGGGGGGGGCGCAGATTGTGGGTACAGAGTAACTTTAAGGTGCGGATTTTATGAGGCTGTCCACATTGCATATTCTAGCTTTGTCATATGCTGAACAGTAATGTAGTCAGTTGCTGGATCCAAGTTGTGACAGTGCTATGTCTTATATAGTGATGCACGATGCACCAAAATATCGATACTACTATCGATATTTCGGGCAGAAAAAAGGTTTGGTACCAGGATTTCCTGGTATCGATACTTTATGTCAAACTGCCTAATAACGCAGCTTAACATAAAGTATGGTGCAGAGAACACGGCCGGCGGCTACCTGAGCGCCAGCCATGTTCTCTGTGTGCTGCCCCCTGACCCCTGGTGTCCCCTCCTCCGCCCACGCGCTCTTCGCTCCCAGCGGCGCCAAATTTAAATAGCCGGCACATAGCGATCGCTAGTGCCGGCTATTTTACAGGGTAGATGCCGCTGTCACACCTGACAGCGGCATTAACACCTCCTGAGCCGCTCCATATGCAGCAGGAGTCTGCTGCATATGGAGCGGCCCCCACTGCTAATGACTGCGGCCTGCGACCTCGCGGGCGGCAGTCATTTAACTATTCCCCCCCCCACTCAGGACCCACTGCTGCAGCCGGGTCCCCCGTACCCACCAGTTCCCGCTGCTGCAGCCGGGTCCCCCGCGCCGCACCACCCCCAGGACCTGCCGGTGCAATGCGGTCCCTCGCACCCTCCGGTGTCCACAATCCTGCCCCCCCCTTCCCTCGGGGTCCTCCGGTACAGTGGCACAGCAACTCCCAGCATACCTTCTTGTGGGGAGTTGTTGTGCACAAGGAGGTATGCTGGGAGTTGTTGTGTCAGGAGGCTGCTAATGCACTACAACTCCCAGCAGCACACCACCTTGTTCACTACAACTCTCAGCATACCTAATTGGGCACAAAGGTATGCTGGGGGTTGTAGTGCACAAGGAGGTATGCTGCTGGGAGTTGTGGTGCATTAGCAGCCTCCTGACACAACAACTCCCAGCATACCTCTGTGTCCACTACAACTCCCAGCATTCCTTCTTGTGGGGAGTTGCAGTGCACAAGCAGGTATGCTGGGAGTTGTAGTGCACAAAGAGGTATGCTGCTGGGAGTTGTGTTAGGAGGCTGCTAATGCACTACAACTCCCAGCAGCATACCTCCTTGTGCACTACAACCCCCAGCATACCTCATTGTGCACTACAACCCCCAGCATCCCTCTTTGTGCACAATGAGGTATGCTGGGGGTTGTAGTGCACAAGAAGTTGTGCTGCTGGAAGTTGTCAGGAGGTTGCTGCTGCACAACTGCAACTCCCAGCATACATCCTTGTGCACTACAACTCCCAGCATACCTTCTTGTGCACTACAACTCCCAGCAAACCTTCTTGTGGGGAGTTGCACACAAGGAGGAAATCTGGGGATTTGTAGTGCACAAGGAGGTATGCTGAGGGTTGTAGTGCACAAGCAGGTATGCTGGGAGTTGTAGTGCACAAGCAGGTATGCTGGGAGTTGTAGTGCACAAGGAGGTATGCTGGGAGTTGCAGTTGTGCAGCAGCAGCCTCCCGACAAAACATCCCAGCATACCTCCTTGTGTACTACAACTCCCAGCATACCTCCTTGTGTACTACAACTCCCAGCATACCTTCTTATGCACCACAACTCCCAGCATACCCACTTGTGCACTACAAATCATCACAAGAAGGTATGCTGGGAGTTGTAGTGCATAAGAAGGTATACTGGGAGTTGTGCACAGGGAGGTATGCTGCGGGGTAGAGAGGAATTAAAAAGTGTTTAAAAAAAGTTTAAATTAAAAAAACAATAATCATAATAAAGGTTCTAATAATCCCTGTTCCCTTTTTTTCAAAAAAAAATATATTATATTTGTATTTTTAAGTATTTTTTTTCCAAACTTTATTTAGTATCGAATTAGTATCGAGTATCGAAATAAGAAAGCTGGTATTGGTATTGAACTCAAAATTCTGGTATCGTGACATCCCTAGTCTTATAAGCCTGTGTGCTCTGAGTGGTCTTCCTGGAGAATGAAGCAAGCATTCTGAAGACTAAAGGAGTGCATGACCAAGTCATTGTCCATCCAGACATATTAAAAGCTACAGAAGTTTATTTTAACATCTTAAAAACAAGGGAATTGCTCAGGTTAAAATGTAATAACATAAAATTGCACCTTGACACATTTCAAAACCATAAGGGTTAGTTACAATAAAGACCATTCTCAGCTAACAGACTTATATACACTTATGACACACTTCTTCGACCTATGAGACAGCTCCTTTTAATTGTGGTTATAATCAACTTGGTATTGCGGTATTCATATTCACTTTTATAAATACATTCGACATTAGTGAATCTTGGGTGCGATTGGTTTCACATACTGGTGGCTGCAGAAGTTGGATGCAGCCCTAGGGAGTCCTAAAAAACATGGATACAGCCTATGGCTGTATCCATGTCTTTTAGGTAGCCTTAGGCCTTATTCCCACAGTCCGTATATATGGATAGTGTGCAACAGAACAAATTATCAGAACTTCCAGGCCTTGTGTGTTATGATGTTGGGATCTCCAAAACAGTTTCCCGCCCCCCAGTACTTCGGCCCTAGCCCAGTACCCATGGATAGAACTGCACCTCACATGTGAACCGGGCCACGGTTCAAAAAATGCTGGCGTTGATCTATCCGTGGGTCATGTTGAATCGAATGTACCTGATGGTACATTCGCTTTAAAACTGTTTCAGAGCTCACAACATCATCATAATACATGATGCCACGAGTTCTGATAATCCGTATGATGCCCACCGTCCATATATACAGACTGTGCACAGAACACGGGAATAAGGCCTTAGGGCTGCATCCAACTTCTGCAGCCACCAGTAATCAAATGCTGCAAGCTCGTGTTTGGAAGAACCAGAGTGTGCTTGAAATTCACTCATCTCTTAAATACATTCTATTTATTACATTGGTCTGATCTTAGATTAATGGTAGAGATGAGCGAGTAGTGAAATATTCGACTTTTGAGAATTCGAATAGAATAGGCACCGATATTCGACTATGCGAACAAATATTCGATCCCATTATAGTCTATGGGAAAAAAAATTTAGACACTTGGAAATCCAAATTTGACCACTTGGAGGTCACCAAGTCCCCCATGAAACCTCCCTAAATGATGCCAACACCTCTGGAATGACACTGTGACATCAGGGGGAGCATGCCTGGGTGCACCCAACACCCCAAAATCGCAGTATAATGCCACTCTCCGCAGTTGCAAAGAAAAAATATTTGCGAACGCTTTACGAATGTTTACGGCAATGTTCACACGTTTCCTTTGTATTTCGTGCGCAACATACATGGTTCCAATGTGTGTCTGTTGAGCGTTTCGTTATTCGCACGTATCACGCATTACACTGTACGAACGCTATGCCGCAGCAGAGATTAGGCAACTGGCACTATAGGTATCACGTGCCTTTTACTGGGCAACTGGCACAATGGGTATCACTTGCCTTTTACTGAGCAACTGGCACAATAGGTATCACTTGCCTTTTACTGGGCAACTGGCACAATAGGTATCACTTGCCTTTTACTGGGCAACTGGCACAATAGGTATCACTTACCTTTTACTGGGCAACTGGCACAATACGTATAACGTTTACGTGCCCTTAGTGGGCTTAACCAGGGACACTATAAGTCACTTGTACACACAGGGTACTGAAATATATACAGCTGCTGATGCTGTTGTATCATCTATGTCTTAGCACTGAGAAGTGCTTTGGATTCAGAGATCACTTTTTTGCTGGATCTTAGCCCTGAAAAGGACTTTTGGGTTCAGTAGTAATCCTGCCTAACCAAAACGCTACTAAAACCTCTCACTGCTCGAAGATCTCTCCCGGACTAGGTTGAAAGCGCATCTGCGGTCGAGAGGCGGAAGTCAATTATTAAATATTAGAGGTCTTGTGGTTCAGCCATCCAATGAGGGTAGACGCCGTTTTCACGCTGCGTGCGTACTCCAAGGGTCCCTCACGGCCTCCCTGCATGGTGATTGGATTAAAAAAATCGCCAAGTGTGATGCGAGGGCTTTCGAATGTTTCCTGCGTATTCGTCACACTACTTGATTGAATTAGAATCTTTTGAATGCCGCAATATTCGATCGAATACCATCTTGATCGAATCATATTCGCTCATCTCTAACTAATGGGGAAC
Organism: Dendropsophus ebraccatus; assembly: GCF_027789765.1. Classification (NCBI taxonomy): domain Eukaryota; kingdom Metazoa; phylum Chordata; class Amphibia; order Anura; family Hylidae; genus Dendropsophus; species Dendropsophus ebraccatus. Next base: position 78,471,910 of record NC_091456.1, on the reverse strand, counting down.
ACTAGAGATCCCATAAAAAATAAAATGCGCAAAAAGCATATTGATGCCCCAGCAATTGTTTGACACCTTTTCCACTCGTCTACACTGCTCCTAAATCCAGATTTCAACTTTTACAAATGATCCAATTTTTACATCATGACAACCAGCTGGGAAAATAGCTTTCCCAGCATACATTGCAGACTGTTGTTTCCTTGGCACCTGATCACTGTGTGATGTCAGTGGTGGGCAGGGTTACAGATGAGATGTTACAGCTTTCTAGGCAGCAAAAGAGACAGAGATCATGTGACCTCGGTCTCAGAAGGGAGGGGGAGAACAGAGGAGTGAGACAGAGTGGACCAGAAAGTGAGGAATTTTATCAGCTTCAGTGTGGCAGTCAGGATGTGCTGCAGACAAACTGACTAATTCATTTAATGGAAACCTTTTACAAACAAGCTTAGAATATTGTTGGAGAATAAACAGGGTTGAATCTTAACTTGTGTTCCCCTTTATCAATCCCTTTGACTAGCCTAGCAATGTAATATAATATAAAAGGAAAACTCTTGGGACTGTGATGCCTGCAAAGTAGCTGCACCAAACCTTGCAAGCAAGTTGAATGTATCTGATTGGTGGTGAGCTTTTTGCCCCCTTATCATGGGATTTTTTTCTTGTGTTATTAAAAATAGACAGTGTTTGTAATTCTCTTTAGTGTTTTTATATGCTGCATCTTTCTTTTTGTTTGCTTTTACAGCAGGTTTGACCCTGCCCACTTGTTTCTTTTAGTTTGGAGGTGCTGAAACAAACACATTTTCTGTAATGTAGTGCAGACAGCAAAGTTTACATTGCACAGTGTCTGAATTAGTTCACATTCACTGTCACTGTTTTCTTTGCCTTTCTCAAGTCTTGTCACATCCACTAATTGACACTTATTTTGCTAATATACACACCGTGTGATCCCCTTGTGTGTTCTTTTCAATTCATCTATTCTTAACACTTGCAGGAACAATATATGGAGGGGGGGGGGGGGGGGGGTCATGTACAGCTGTAAACTGCTGTTATTCAAACAAAGTTGTATATTGGGATAGTGGCATGGAATGTTTTTTTCTGGGTTTTCTGCATACTTGTCAAAGCATGCACACACTCACATGTCAATGAACAAATGTGTTCAAGTAGAATACATTTAAACTAATACCTGGTTAAATAGAGGCTCTATGGGGTATTGTTAATGGGGTCATCCAGCACTAGAAAAACATGGCCACTTTTCCCCCTACTGTTGTCTCCAGTTCAGGTGCGGTTTGCAATTAAGCTCCATTTACTTCAATGGAAGTGAGTTTCAAAACCCCACCCAAACTGGAGACAACAGTAGGGGGAAAGTGGCCATGTTTTTGTAGCTCTGCATAACACCTTTAAGAGAAATGGCCCTATTCCACAGGAACGATAATCGTCCGAATCTGCCCCATTCGGCCCGATTCGGCCGATTATCGTTCGGTGGAATAGAGAGAACGATCAGCCGATGATCGTGTCATCGGCTGATCGTTCATTTAGGGCCAGACCTAAAATCATCTTTCCCCCCCCCACCGCGCATCGCTATGGTGGAATAGCGGTGCGCGGCGGGTGACCAACGATTTGAGAAGCACAATACATTACCTGCAGGGCTTCTCCTCCGCTCTGTCTTCCTCCCAGGGTCCTGCGCGCTCTAGCTTCAGAGTGGCCTGTCAGCTGACGGAGTGCTCAGCCAATCGCAGGCCGGGACCACCGCGGCCTGTGATTTGCTGAGTGGCCTGTCAGCTGACAGGCCATTCTGAAGCTAGAGCACGCGGGACCCGGGGAGGAAGACAGAGCGGAGGAGAAAACCTGACAGGTAATGTATGCTGCAAGGGCTAACGATGTCCTCGCTCATCGATCATCGGGCCATGGAAAAGGCCCAGTAAACGAGCGCCAATCTAGCAGATCAACGCTTGTTTACATCGTTGATCTGGCCCTGCTCGGCCCGTGGAATAGGGCCCAAAGATGAGACACCAGATCCAACAATGCATACAAGCTGAAGGCTGCTAGTAAAGCAACCTGGGCTTCAATAACACCTCTGCAGTGCCACAGGCTGATCACCTCCATGCCATGCAGCATTAATGCAATCATTCATGCAAAAGGAGCTCCGACCAAATATCGAGTGCATTTACTGTTCAGACTTTCCATTTGGCCAACATTTCTTTGTTAACATTTTTTTTTACAGTTGGTCTAATATATTAAAATTTTCTGGAGATAATGAATTTTGGGTTTTCTTTGGCTGTAAGCCATAATCATGAACATTAACAGAAATATAAACTAGAGCACGTTTACTGTGTTTGTAGTGGCTGTATATAATATAGGTGTTTCACTTTTTGAAATTGAATTACTGGACAAAAAAACTTTTTGATATTCTTATTTATTGCGCTTGTATACCTTGGATAGGGGTTTAAGAGGAGATCAGAAGGGACCTATGCCTGTTCTTTTTAATCCAGTGATTTTCGTCATTCTTAGCCCACAGACTCAAACATTTCTAAACTGCTGACATTTACTAGTGTTTCCCCCCAAAAAAGGCCGTCTTAAAAAAAATAATAATAAATTATTATTATTATTATTATTATTATTATTGCTGCTGCACCAGCAGATTCGGCAGCATGGAAGTAAAATTTATGTTACATTTTTCTCTCAAAGATGCAGTAGGTCTTATTTTTACCAGATCTCTTATTCCTCCATGTGGAAGAATTAATATGTTCCATGCACAGCAGGGGCAGAGCGTACGGTATGGCAGCTTCCAGTAACCATGGGGGGCTCACAACAGCACACTCGTACACCAAAGCAGGGACAGCGTACGGTATGGCAGGAGGTGTCGAGTTAACGACAGACTGTGTACAGCTCTACATCTGGGATTAGGGGACAACTGGGATGGTGGCAGGCAAAGAGCCTCTTGATGCCTTGCCTGCACATTTACAAGTGATGGCTGCAAAAGGGAACATCAGGGTTGGGGGCAGGTGATGGTCTTCATGCCCTGCATGCAGCTTCTCTTCAACGGACGTCGGCGGGCTTCTGTTCAGAGGGCATGCTTCCAAACAAAAATTTTGCTTGGTCTTTTAAGGGAGGCCTCATATTTAGCAATTCAGCAAAACCTCTCCAAGGTCTTATTTTCAAGGGATGTCTTATTTTTGGGAAAACACGTATGTAAGGGCCCCTTTACGCAGCAATGGCACAAATGAGCACTAATCATTGCTTGTTTGCAAAGCCTTTACGTGGGTAGGTCAGTCACGTGGCCATGCTGCATGAACACTCACTGGATTGTTCCTGTGGCCTGTTAACCTTATTGTAGTTGGACACACATTCCCATTTACACAAGAAGATTTTGATGTCAACCCCCTGTCAGAAAAGTGGGTATATCTGGCATATTGACACTGGCCTCCTTCAGTTTAATGAACCTTGTCAACATTGTAAACACAATGTGAACCCGGCCTGTTACTACTTGAGTGAAATAATAAAACTACTTTTATTTGACAAACTTATTTGTTGATATTACCTGTTTGACTTGAGGTATACCCCTTTCAATTCTGATAATAGCATTTGCCATTTTACATTGCAATTCCCATTAGTGCATTAATATCTATTAAACTATTATTCCCCAAGGTTCTGGAGAATGTAGAACTACGGAAAGCACATGGGCAGCGTAAGCAGCGGTTGTTGACATTGCAGGCTGCTTACAGGACACTCAGAGATCAAATGAAACAGATGGAAGAGGAAGGACTTGGGTGAGTTATGTGTTTTTACAATACATTCTTGTAATGTCTTTTATAAAGGGTATACTTAGAGGGAATCCCTGACTGATGCCTCTACCGCACAGCTATAATACTTATCACTTAGTGTATGATAAATGCCACTTAGACATTGCAAATTTGCTTTATATCACAACCCCTTGTTGATTTAGATTTTGAAAATTATAACGACAGGTACACTTTAATGTGTGAACACACTATTATATAGACTTGTCCAACAAATCCATGTCACTTTACACAGGCAACTAATCTGTTGTAAATTTTAATTGTGCAAACTGTATAGGAAGAAGTACCAAAAGAATCGGCCTACTCGTGCAGATCCTTCCCAACTTAGACAAGAAGACTCTGATGCAGTTTGGAATGAACTTGCCCACTTTAAGAGGGAAAGCAAAAAGTTACTGGTTGAAAAGTAGGTGCTACTTTATTACATTTTGTAGTTTTACATTTTTACAAGTTAGCAAAACTTTTTTTGTTTTAAATAAATATGCAGTGGTGCCTTGGATTACGAGCATAATTCGTTCCAGGACCGTGCTTGTAATCCAAATCCACTCTTAAACCAAAGCAAATTTTCCCATAAGAAATCATAGAAATGCAGACTATTGGTTCCACACCCCAAAAATAATGATTTATTATTCTGAATAACATGTAAAACACATGAAACAAATATTCAGAAACAGCAGAATATGTGATATTATAAGTTACTGTACAGTAATTTAGAGGATGGGAAACACAAGGACTGACAGAGGCTGCAGGGAGCATGAAGGAATGAGCAGGACAGATGTGGGCACAGAATTAGCAGCACTGTCTGTCCAGGGAGAGAGGGGTTACAGCTATGAAGAGATTACCTCACCAGTCCAATGATGCAAGCCCCAGCCTGAAGTGGATCTGCCATGATTTGGAAGGTGAGGGAGGCTTCCTGGGTCAGAGTACAGGGCTGTAGACCCCGCTATGCAGATCATGCCCCTCCTCCACTCGCTCCCATCCAGTACAGGGCGCTCTTAAACCAAAGCAATGCTTTTCAACCAAGTCACAATTTTGAAAACCTGTGAGCTCTTAAATCAAAACGCTTTTAAACCAAGTTACTCTAAAACCAAGGTAGCACTGTATGTATATATTCATCCATTTGGCTTTAAAAGCTGCATAAAAAAACTTGAATGTGAAAACATACCTTTAGAGTTTCTATTCATACCATCACCACATTGGCGCTTGTCACATATGGCTTTGATTATGTCATCTTCATTCACTAATTAAAGGGGTGTTCCCATCCTGAAGTTTATGAAGTTCCACAAGATATGCTATAGATATCTAGAAGTTGTGGGTTCCATCTATGGGACCAGCATCTATCTTGAAATATAGGGGCCCCATCTGTCTCAAACCCACTTATGGATGGAAAGCCAAAAACATTTGAAGCACTATCTGTATAACTTCCTTATATGTTAATTGAAAATTCAGCACTGGCAGCAGTGGACACAGCTTTTGGCAATTTTTTCTCTTATGTTTATTTGCTATAGGTCCCTATTTTTAGAGCATCCCCATAGTACCCTAGCTAGCTCCTTGCAGTCCCTCCCAGAATATCCAGGGGGACATTCCATCAATCGGAGAACCCCCCTTGGAGAATCAATCTTCACCTGGGCCTAGTGTACCCCAATTCCCAGGAAAGATACACATAAAGCCCAAGGAGCTAAAGGTGAGCATTAGATTTGTTTACCTACCATAATTTAAAACATCAATGGTATCACACAGGGCACACCCCCCCCCCTCCCCCTCTCTAAATTGCCTTTTTCCCTCTCCTCATATTTTGCTTCTCCAATATTGATTCTAATACTAATATGTGTTAGAAGAGACATCAGGGAAGTATTAGTAAAAAAAAAAATTATACAGTACTTAGGGGTTAAAGAACCTATGAGACCATGATCATGACTTCATTGCAAGAACCTACCCAGTTATGCAGGACTGGCATTATTATTACGTTATGTCAGGCACAGACAGGGACCTAGTGCTTCACCTATCTGTAAACTGTGCCTCACAGAAGATATATGCTGCTTTAGAGATATAGGGGAGCAGGGTCTCTTCTATTCTTTGTTTTGGGTATGGGATTCATTATAGCAGCTAGTCTCTGCTGACTATTAGCGGAGATATCACAAACCTAACAGACAGACAGCCTGCATAGGGAAAAACAGCTGATAAAAATATGATACATTTCTCATGTATACACATTATAAGAGCCATTTCACACTGAGGGATCAGCGCAGAATTTTCACTGAAAATTCTGCCTGAAATTATAGTGCAGAGCCAAATTTCATTGTGCTCAATGGAATTTGAGCTCTGACATTCACACAGCGGCATTTCGCAAGGAATTTTCCATGGCTGATCCACTTTCGGACAGAACAATTTATTTGTCAATTCTTCTGGTGGACTCCGCTGGCGTAAGCCCATTGAAATGAATTCAACAGTGAGTTTCTGCTCTGAAATTTTTCAGCACGGATTCCGTGCGGAATGTTCGTGGAAATTTAGGGCAAAATTGGAAAAAAAAGAATGAATTTGACTAAATGTAAAATGAATTTGTGCCGAATTCTGCCTGAGGTGGTTCCAGGTGGAACACTTTCCTCGTGAATTCCGTGCGGAATTCCATGAGAACACTTTCCGTCCAGAACACTTTCCTTGCTGATTCAGCGCTGATTCCTCAGTGTGAACTGGCCTTAACATAGGAAATATTTTCTACAGTACAGTGACACTTACGCTTTAAGTCTCCATTCAGACACCAAAACTTGTTTCCTGCGTCAAGCATTATAGTAATGAACAATGTTAAAGAGAAATAATAGAATAAATAGAAACTAAACTAACAAAGTATTTTGGTTTTGGTTGCTTTTGGTTTTAAATGATTTTTGTAGATTTAGAAAACTTTTCTGGATATTATGAAATACCATATGCAATACATATGGACAGTTGTAAAATATTGTTCTATTCTTTGGTGGCTTTCTCTCAGTTGGAGTGATTACAGCTCAGTAGTATCAGCTTACATTTTTCCATGTGCCTCTATATAATGGTTATAAATGATAGAAACTTACTTATACCTTACTAAAAGACTGGCCCTGGACAATGTGTCTAAAATCAGAGGCTCTTCACTCTGGTTAATTATTCTATACTAGGCTGGGTTCACACTATGTTTTTGCAATCAATTTTTTTCATCCGCTTTTTGCAAAAAACTGATGCCTTTTGTGTGCGTCCGTTTTGATCAGTTTTTCCATTGACTTCCATTGTAAAAAAAAAAAAAAAAAAAAAAAAGGATTAAAATGGATCCATTTTTTTTTTTTAACGGGCACAAAAACATAGCTGACACTAATTTTGTGTCCGTTAAGAAAAACGGATCCTTTTTTTTTTACAATGCAAGTCAATGGAAAAACGGATGCACACAAATGCATCCGTTTTTTTCATCCTTTTTTTTTTTTGCAAAAAACGGATTGCAAAAACCGTAGTGTGAACCCAGCCTTACTACAAACACACACATTTTCTATCTGCTTCCTTTGTATGAAGTCTTATATTGTTATTTTGTCCTTATACTGTTTTGGGAGCAGAGAAACTCCACTCGACACATTGTCCACTATATGATACTGCAGGCAATACAGAAATACAGCAGGGCCCCTAGACATCTGTGGGTGACATATTATTGCTCCTCACTACTTGAAGCCCATATCAAGCTATAATCTGACCATATGAAACTTGTGGCTGGAGCTGAAGTAATGTTTTGGATGAGTGTTGAATGTGGCTTCTGAAGTTTGGTGGCAGCCATGTGAACCCCCCTAAATATGTGCTTCAGACTATGTGATTTGTGCAGCGTAATGTGGGTGCAACTCGCTGCCATGGTCAAGTCATATGAAACTGGAAATTCACCATAATCTAAAAGACAATGTGCACTCTCCTGCCATGCAGCATGCACAGCAACACTGCTGGTTTCTGTTCATACTTTGAAGTCATTGAACAGGGTGGGTGTTTAAAGTTAATGAAGATATCGAGTCTGTTTAAAATATCTAAGTTGTCTGAAATATGTAAAAAAAAAAAAAAAAAATGCAGTAGGTGCCAACCTGCATACCGGGATACGACCTGTACAACAATATAGCTCTATAATTACAGAAGCACTACAAGAAACCCAAAGATCGTGTGCGTTTATTTACAACTAAGTTGTGTGAAAGCTATCTATCCTATTATAATTGCTTAGGAATATCAACTATTTTTTCTTATTGCAACAGTATGGAATAAATTGATTTTATTTAAACCTTTAGCTTTCTCCTCCCCATCCTATGTCTGTTACCTCAAACATCTTAGCAGGTTCAACAGGTTATCTGTTGTTGGAGTACAAAATAGGCACATTGTTAGTTTACAATCTCTGTTTTAAGTAAGGTGCATTCATGTCATCATCTGACCATTGATAGTAAAATTTTCTCAAATCCCCCCCACCACCACCTTGTTTTCTTTTTTTTCCCCCCTGAATTCAGTGACACATATGTCAAATCGGCGGCCGAAACAATGCTGCACTATTGAGGGATTGTGTTAATTAATGTGGCTCTCATCTGTTGGAGGTGTCGCTCTTCATTAGTCTATATTTTACACATTGCCTTGCTTCATTTCGGGAAGGAGGTGGTGAGGGGATAACCTAGGCAGCCATGCTCGTTTGATCTCCATGATACATACGCAATGCAGAATGCCTCCGCTCTCTTGGTTCCCTGCCCTGTCCTGCTAATCCCAGCTGAGCTCATTATGATGTTGCCTTGCTGCTACTCTCCGAGCCAGATCTGTCCAAGCTAATTACTGCTACCAGCAGAGCTGCCTGTTAAGGGTCTGGTGTGGATCTGCTAACATGGTCCATGCTAGTGACCTGCAAAAAGCACGAGGGAGTTTGCTTTCTTTCTTGCCGTGCACCGCCTGTCCTTTGGGCTTAGCGCTTATCCCCCTCATTCAGATATCTTAGCTGCAGTCAGATGAAAAGTTGGGGAAGAAAACTCATGTGAAAACATGACACTCACTGCTTTGATCTCTCGTAAATCGGACAGTTTTAAGCGCATTCTGGAAATAGAGAATTTTTTTTTTTTTAAAGACTTTCAATGGAACACATTTTTCCCCTAGCTGTTAGTTTATTTGCTTGACTTCCTTTATAATTGATACTGTGTGGAAATAGGAATAGGATAATTAAAAAGTTTTTGATTAAATGGGCTATAAGATACAGTTTTATGAGTTATAATAGTACAAATGAAAGTCTCGGTGACAGCCTGTTTAATCTGTGTAATGCAAAGTCACCCTCTTCACCACTCGCTTATTTTTCTCTTCATTCTGTTATATTGCATTCATACCAGGTGTCACTTTTCTAACTTCAGTTAAGGCTAGGTTCACACTGCGTTTTCAGCGTCCGTTTAACGCATCAGTGTTTTGCAAAAAACGCATGAAAAGCGGATTGCAAAAAACGGATTCATTTGTGTGCATCCGTTTTTCCATTGACTTCCATTATAAAAAAAAAGATCCATTTTTTTTGACGGACCAAAACGGACAAAAAAACGTTGCTGACCCTATTTTTCTGGACGTTAAAAAAAACGGATCCGTTAAACGGATGCTGAAAACAGTGTTAACCTAGCCTAATTTATAGAACGCTTGTAAAAATGGGAAGGTTTTGGCAGACAACCCTACAAATTTTCTGACAACAAATTGTATACAGTTTATCATAATAATAATTGTCCAGTGTTGGTTTGAAATATACAAAGCTATATTCTCTGAAAACCACTAGTACCCTTGCTGCATTGTTCAGTATTGTGTTCTTGCATGTTCTTCACCCCCGTATTGAAGTTCTGCAACTTGGGTATTCCATATGATGGATGCAGGACCTTATCACCTGTATTTTTGTTTGTCATAATCCCAGGTTTAGGTGCTATTGAACTACACAATCACACATAGAGCATGGTAGACAGTTTTTAAGCTTCAAGTAGGTTTTTAATTAACATGTACATAGCCCTGATGCTTCACAGCATACATTTTTTATTTTGACATTCTGCGCTGTCAGTTCTAATATTGCAATGGTTGTTTCCTAAGCAGTGAACAAAATGTATGTATATGCTTGTATTGATCTGATAGAAGAAATGATCGATAACTTGATAGGTCACCAATCGTTATTTATACCTTTAAAATCTGTCATTTTCTTAATGAAATAGGCTTCAAAGTCAACTGAACAGAGAACTAACAACTAAGATGGAGTTTGGTGTTAAACTTTGAGATCTGTGCCTGCTAAGATTACATTTGATCTAAGGGAAGGTTCACACCACAGGTTTTTCAATTAGAACATTGTGGAATCCGTGGGAAGAAATTGGCATATTTAATTTTTGCTGCATATTTGCCAGACATTTTTGACACAGGTTATCTATTTTACGGGGTACTAACTCCCAACCAGACTACCTGATGGCAAATCTGCACAGATTCCATGTCAGACTTTCTTGTCTGTGGCTCAGACAAGGAGTATGCCAAAACATTAAATTAATGATTAGACAATCACATTACTACCCTCACTACTACTCTCCTACTCTCATCAGTGCTTTTTCTGTCCCTGTAGGGCAGGCACGAGAGTGGTGGGGATTCATTGTGGATGAGAAGTACTCTGTCTGTAATAGATGTTACCTCCCTTGCAGTAGGATCGATCGGGACTAGAGATGAGCGAACCTCGAGCATGCTCAAGTTCATCGTTCGGCATGAAAAACATGGATACAGCCAATGACTATATCCATGTTTTCCAGACAACCTTAGAGCTTTATCCAACTTCAGCAGCCACCGCTAATCAAATGCTGAACGATCGGGTTCGGATAAACTCGAGCATGCTTCCTTCCTTTCTTCCTTCCTAGGGAGCGACTGGAGGACATTGCGGTGTCCAGAAGAAGGAGATGGAAGGAGAATCTTCTAGGTGTGACAGGGGCCACGCATACTGGGGCTTCTGAAGCATCTCCTCTGCTGCGGCTCCAGCTCCATAGGGTTTGCCAAGATCGCAGTCCCATCTGAGGCATACTTCCAGTCTCTGCCTGCTGACTGTATGTTTTCGCAATGTATCGGGAAGTAACGCTCTCTATAGAGGGACATGCTGACGGCACATGCCAGAGCTGAGAGCTTCAGAGTTTGTTTTAAGAGGTAAGAGTCTGCTTCGGATTGCCTGCTTCTAAATTCTGATCTCTAGAGGAATGGAGTCCACTTCAGCAGATAAACCCCCTCAGCTGCAGCTGTTGGTAAGTGTTCCTACTTTGTATGCTACACTAGGGAGGTCACCTAGGAGGAAAAGGGATTATGTGAGACATGTGTTTCTGCTACCTCTCTCGGCTATTGCTACTGGTGGGGGATTCCCTCTGCTTCATCTGTCCTCCTTTAGCTGCTGATTGCTCTTCGCTAGCTTATATGTTGTCTTGTAGAACAAGGATGCCCCCAGAAGGAGAAAGCTAGGCTTTTTTACTCATGTAGGGAGGAATATACAGTATGTCCCTCCTGTAAAGTGGATATCATAAAGGAGGATAGATCTTCCTTTTTGTCAGAAAAATGTTGAGGGCTGAGGTTGCTGCCTCTATGACTACTGCCCCTTTTCCAGTCATTCTCCCGGCTCCGGCCACAGTCAGTACTCTGGTTACCATCCCTGCTCCGGTTACTGGGCCAGTTACTGCTCCAGCTTTGGGTTCTGCTCCTACTCCTACCCTGCCTGCTGCTTGTAATCCAGCTGCTCCTCGATTATTACCTTCAGGTCCAAGTGTGAGACTGTGAGATTTAAAAGACACAGAACAACATCCTTTGATTCACGGTATGAATCGGACAAGTCTCTAATTCTCTTGTCATCAGTTCGGATGAATCTGATTCACAGGCGGACGCTAGGAAATATTTCTTCCCTATGGATCATACATGTCCCTTACATAAAACGATTAGGAATAGCTTGGGTATGGAGGATGTGCATGAAGAACTGTCTGTGAAGGATGAGTTATTTGCAGGGTTAAAGGCAAGAAGCTAGTGTTTCCAATTCATGAAACTCCTCAGTCCCTTATTTTGGATGAATGGGAAGAGCCAAAAAAAGACTAGTGGTCCCAGCTGACATAAAGACGTCTGCCCTTTAAGGAGGAAGACGTTGAGAAGTGGGGTGAGGTTCCAAACATTGACTCCCAAGGGGCTAAGACTACCAAGAAGACCACATTACTCTTTGAGGACTACTTACTACTGAAGGACCCTATGGAGTGGAAGGCAGAAAGCCTTCTTAAAATGACCTGGGAGACAGTCTGTCTGTCACTCAAGAATAATATTGCTGCAACCTGTGTGACTCGTCCATACATGTTGGGGTAAATCAATTGGAAGATCATTTAAGGAAGAAGAGATCTAGGGAACAGATAATCGACTCTCTTCCTCTCCTCATAGATGCTGCTGCTTATGAGGCTGATTCCCCTGCTGAAACGGTCAGGGTGGTGGCTAAGGATGGCGCCCTTACTAACACAGCCCGCCGAGCTTTGTGGCTTAAGAACTGGTCAGTTGACAACATTTCTAAGCCTAAGCTATGTGGAATACCTTTGGAAGGCAGATATGTCTTTGGCTCTGCCCTGGTTAAGATCTAGGAGAGGACTTCGAATAAGAAGAAATCACTCCCCATGGGACCTTAATACAGTATTAGAAGATCTTAATTGTGCTCCATTTGGACCCATTGCAGAATCAAGCATCAAAATAAATTCTCTTGGAAGATTGCCTTTCTTGTGGCCATTGTGTTGGCTCGGCGAGTAAGTGAAATTTAAGCTCTCACTATTTAAAAACCTTACTTCATTGTGTGGTCAGACAGTATTGTATTGAAGACCGATCCAAACTTTCTTCTTAAAGTTGTGAAAAATCGTTTTGTGAAGATCCCAAGAATATTCAAGATTAAAAAATTCTATTCTTTGGATGTCAAGAGAGCAGTTCTTTAATACCAGGAAGCCTACAGCTCTTGGAGACAAGATCAGAGCATATTTATTCTGTTCCAGGGGAAGAATAAGGGGGGGAAAAGCCTCTAAAAGTGTCATTGCTTGCTTGATCAAGAATGCCTTTATGGAAGCATACAAAATAATGGACTTACCTTCACCATGACCTATAAAAACCCATTCTACTAAAGCAGTGTCCACTTCATGGGCGTAGAGAGAGTCTGCGCTTCTATTGTACAAATCTGTTGAGCTGCAACCTGGTCAACACCTCACGTTCACCAGACACTACAGACTTCAATTGCAGTAGAACGAGAACCTGGTCTTTGGCAGGAAAGTCCTGCAAGCTATGGTCTCGCCATAAGGTAAATGGTTGGTGTTCTGTGGTGCTCTCGTGAAGGTAAGGAGAGAAAACTGTATTAGTCTTTATGGTAAGACTTTCTCCAAAACGCTTACAACGGCACCAGCATCCCCCCTATATGATATTCCTTAATATGTTACTGACATAGTGTTAGTGTGGTTATAACTCACTTGTGAGAGTGGCAAGGGGAGGGGCTTTTAACCTCTCGCACTGTGCTTTTTCTGTTTCTTAGGGCATGAGTTAACTCCTGTGGTACTGTTGTGAAACAGTCTTACCAATGCTTCAGTATGCCCCAGTATTAAGGATTCTCCTGCGCGGCCTCTGTCTCACCTAGAAGATCCTCCTTCCATCTCCTTCTCCCAGACACCACAATGTTCTCCAGTCACCCCCAAGGAAGGAAGGGCACTTTGGTCCCGATCGTTCCTACTGCAAGGGAGGTGACATCTATTACAGGCAGGGAACTCATCCACGATGAATCCCCACCACTCTCTTGCCTGCCCTACAGGGACAGAAAAAGCACTGGTGAGGGTAGCAAGGGGAGGGGCTTTAACCTCTCGTGCTGTGCTGCTGTGGGGCTGTTGTGAAGGTTTTTGGAGTCTTAATATAATTAAGACTAATACCGCTATATTCAACTTTCTGTCAGGGGTGAATCATGCAGAAGAACACTGAAGTCAGTACTATAAGTGAGATCATAAACAAAAAATAGAGGTGGGGAGCACTACAGGTGCATGAATACCGTACAAGAAAATGTAATCAATTCACAGTCTGCTGTAGGCATCGACTGGTGAGAACTCCCCCAAAAACGGCATACAGTCCTTTGTAAATAAGATTCAAAGAAGAACAGAATGGAGTGCACTCACCAAAGTAGTCTTCATAGCTTTATTACTTCATATCATAAAGATTGGACACCGTGCAGACACAGACAAGGTATAAGTTAGATCTCTATATTCGTAAGTTATAAAACAAATATTTGACTTGGTAATAGTTTTAGTCAAATATAATTTTCTGATACAGGAATATGTCTTTAACAAAGTTTTTGGGTGTTGCCTTTATGAGAAAAAACGGCTGCTGTCTGTGAAGATCATTAAGGCCGGTACTGCAGTATCAGCCAGATGATGCGGGCGCATTCCAATTCACTATAGCACACAATGCAGAGTGCAATCGGAGCCGCACTTTCATTGTGTGAACTGACAGGCTTGTGCGGCTGCTATTCAATGAATAGCAGCCGCATAAAACCGACATGTATACACTCCGGCTGGGATTCCTCTGACTTTTATGCAATGAAACTTTTGTATTAATCACGGCTGTTGTTGCAAATCGTGATTAATACAAAAGATACGTTGTGTGAACATATCCTGAATGTGACTTACATATATCCACAGAATGAGGAAGTACTATGTAATAGTAAGAAGGGGGTTTACCACTGGGACCCCTATGATTTCGAGAACAGGTGTCCCACGTCTCCCATCAGAATAAAATGGCCTGACCCATTGGGAGGGTCCCGACTGTCAGACCTTCAGTGTTAAACCGTTAGCTCCCACCAATCCTGTGCATCGGGAATAACTGTTGGTTGGCCAACCCTTTTATTAGTAAAATACATTTACTACATATGGCTTAGTGTGGACAGTGTATGTTACATCTTCAATATTAGTTTTTAATGTGTTTCCCAAAATTAAAAGATCGCTTCTCTCTTTAGAAAAAGCAGTTTAAGATCCTGCAAAGCTTCTCCATTATTAATACATATAAGCAGAGCTAATATATATGCTGCAGCCAAATGTTTGCTTGCCAGCTAATAGTGCACTCACCGGACACTTTATTAGGTACACCATGCTAGTAATGGGTTGGACCCCCTTTTGCCTTCAGAACTGCCTCAATTCTTTGTGGCATAGATTCAACAAGGTGCTGGAAGCATTCCTCAGAGATTTTGGTCCATATTGACATGATGGCATCACACAGTTTTGTCGGCTGCACATCCATGATGCGAATCTCCCGTTCCACCACATCCAAAAGATGCTCTATTGGATTGAGATCTGGTGACTGTGGAGGCCATTTGAGTACAGTGAACTCATTGTCATGTTCAAGAAACCAGTCTGAGATGATTCTAGCTTTATGACATGGCGCATTATCCTGCTAAAAGTAGCCATCAGATGTTGGGTACATTGTGGTCATAAAGGGATGGACATGGTCAGCAACAATACTCAGGTAGGCTGTGGCGTTGCAACGATGCTCAATTGGTACCAAGGGGCCCAAAGAGTGCCAAGAAAATATTCCCCACACCATGACACCACCACCACCAGCCTGAACCGTTGATACAAGGCAGGATGGATCCATGCTTTCATGATGATGACGCCAAATTCTGACCCTACCATCCGAATGTCGCAGCAGAATCGAGACTCATCAGACCAGGCAACGTTTTTCCAATCTTCTACTATCCAATTTCGATGAGCTTGTGCAAATTGTAGCCTCAGTTTCCTGTTCTTAGCTGAAAGGAGTGGCACTCGGTGTGGTCTTCTGCTGCTGTAGCCCATCTTCCTCAAAGTTGGACGTACTGTGCGTTCAGAGATGCTCTTCTGCCTACCTTGGTTGTAACGGTTGGCTATTTGAGTCACTGTTGCCTTTCTATCAGCTCGAACCAGTCTGCCCATTCTCCTCTGACCTCTGGCATCAACAAGGCATTTCCGCCCACAGAACTGCCACTCATTGGATGCTTTTTCTTTTTCGGACCATTCTCTGTAAACCCTAGAGATGGTTGTGCGTGAAAATCCCAGTAGATCAGCAGTTTCTGAAATACTCAGACCAGCCCTTCTGGCACCAACAACCATGCCACGTTCAAAGGCACTCAAATCACCTTTCTTCCCCATACTGATGCTCGGTTTGAACTGCAGGAGATTGTCTTGACCATGTCTACATGCCTAAATGCACTGTGTTGCCGCCATGTGATTGGCTGATTAGAAATTAAGTGGTAACGTGCAGTTGGACAGGTGTACCTAATAAAGTGGCCGGTGAGTGTATATTCTTGTACATCCTGCACATCTATATTACTGTATGTGTAATACATAATTTCAAAGGTGGATCTTTACTTCCAGAAAAATTGACCTTTTAAGTAAGTGCTAATTAACCTTACAGTTATTGGCACATTAATAAACTCAATCTAAATTGTAAATCCCACAGGTAGCTACTGCTTTAGTGAGAAATAAGCTTAACATTGTAACTCACTGATTACCAAGCCGAGCAAAAGTCTAAAACCTCCTCATAAACTAGAGGTTCCCAACCCTTTTTACTTTTTTGAGTCTCTTACCACTGTGTGTGATAGTTGTGAGCCATAGATGGCTAAGAAAGTAGTGTGCATCCAAGTCCCCTGTTATCACAGCAGCCTCATAAAACAAATTATTAGCCTGCAGGAACTCTTCTGGAATGAAGTTAAAGGGAACTACAAAGCCCACTTGCAGCATGGTGAGAACTCCAGATCTTCTTTTAAGACTCTGTGGATTTCTGTACTTATTCACAAGAGTGAGGATTGCGTAAAGACCCTTGGATGAATTGTGGGGGTGGTGGAGAGATACTACCGCAATAATTAAGGGCCTGACCTAGTGCTGCAATCAAGCGCTAATTAGCGAGATCAGTACTCATTTGCAGAGCTTTTACAAGGCTTAATAAATCGTCTTGCCTATTAAATTTGTCATAGTCCGCTACACATTCATGCATTTTATGGTACTGATGGGTGACAGAGAAAGCAACCTTTCTCTGTCAAACACTTAAGGTGCCATGGTCACTACTGGCTTCAGCATTTAAGGGGTTTCACCCTCTAAGACAGATAATGTTGGTTTCCGTTCATGTAACTGCTTAGATGCTGCGGTCAACTGTGGATTAGTGCCTTATTTTACAGCAACCCCCTTGCTTTTTCCTCTTTTTTTCAATTTTACTGAACTTCTCCTTGTGGTTACGTCACATATGAGTGGTTGGTGGGAAGGCCAAAGTAACTGCAGTGTACCAGACAAGGTGTGTCAAACCAGCTCAGAGCTGCTGCGAAATTTCCACCGTTATTACACACTTAGGGCTTAGCGTCAGCAGCCACTGGTCTATCTGCTATTCTGTCTGCAGCGCCGCTGAGGTGTGTGAATTGTCCCTCAGACAGACGAGTTTGAGAACAGCCTGCTGTGCTTTCCGCCTGGCTGTGCTGAAGTTAGTGGTGCTGGTGCTACCCTGACTGTGTGAGGATGTGGCGGATTAGGAGGCAAGATATTGCTTCTACAGTGATTTTGAATCAAGGGTGCTTTAAAAATAATATTAGCAGGAGGCAGTGATTGATGTCCAGCAATCTTGGGTGGTTGTAGGACATGCACTAAACACTTCCCGCCTCAGGCCCAGCTGCCACTACATTTAACCCAGTGGACACTTGGTAGACCTTGTCCATGCCTACTGCTCAGCGTTTTGGGGGTTACGTGAACCTTGCCAGTGATGGCGTAACACAGCACTCAGCTTATTATTTCCACAACCTCTTTGTGCAGGGCAGGGATGGCCCGCGTAGAGATGTAGTTACGGCTGGGAATCTTGTCGAATTCTGAGGTGCTTTAGAACTATTAGTGACATGCAATTTTTTTAAGCGGTCCATTCTCAACAGCTTAAATTGAGAGCATTTCAAAGGTCAGCGACCTTTAAAATATTCCCTTGCCTTGTCGTTCAAGAGGGAGAGGCTTAGAAAGCAGAGGGAATTAAGGAAACACAAAGCGCTTAGTAGCATTCAAAAGCCCTGGTGCCAAACAATGGCTTTCCTGTTGACGCAGATTTCACCCGGGCCATGGATCCCTGTCGGCCCACATGTATCCAATAGGGAGAGAGAGCAGATGACAGCGTCCAATGTAGATAAAACTTGAGGAATAAAGATACATTTAAAAACAATGCAGTGCCATTTCGAGAGAAAGAGTCGAAACATCACTACATTGTTTTAATGGAGGAATAAAGATACAAGTTTTATCTACCTTGGCTGCTGTCATCCGTTCTTTCTGGATGAGAAAGCAGAATGGGGCCTAACTCTGCCATTTCATGGAATATTTGGCCACAGGTCTGTGTTCGTAACTCTGGCAACGCCCAGGAAATTATTGTAAACAGCAGTGAGCTAAACACTATTTTGTAGCTAACTGCTAGTGTCTGGAAACGGGCAATTAGTGAACTTATTCAGCCCACAGGATTTGTGTGTCCCAGTGCCCAGTATTTTCCCTACCCCATTTTTTGCAGAACAGTTGACCTGTTTCCCCCCATTTTGCTTCATTTTACAGCCCTCTTCCCCTCTCACTGCCATTTTTGGGTCCGTCATTGACTTCAATGGGGTTTGTTTATCAAAACTTTTTTCCCAAGTTCGGCTGAACCTGTCTTACCTTAATTTCCACTGGTCCAATCATAGCAAATTATATGTTCTAGTTATAAGGTAGGCGCTATACCTTACTCAATGAACAAAGGACAAACTGTTGCACTCAGAATAAGAAAGACATTCTCGGTCGGTCCTGATATGGTATTACTTCTTGGGAGGCATTTTTTCTGTTAGCCCTAATCTTATGTCTATAGTGTTGCAGAATTGAGGTTTTTTTTTCTTTTTTTCCCCTGCAACAAGATCTATTGCAGTCAGGAATCAAAATATACATTAATCCGCTATCAATAAGAAAAATCATTGCTCATCTTGAAAAACGGTGCCCTGCTGAGTGTGACCACTACAGACATGATTTCAGACTTTGGATTTAATGAAGTGTAATACATTTTTATATGCTCATTTCCAATTCATCTAGACTGCTAATAGGTATTAGAAGTTATAAATCTCTGTTGCTAAAGTCCATAGTGAATATTTTGACTTTGCATAATTCTTGAAACCATACTGTTAACGTCAGTCACTTTAGGGTTTCATGAAGATAAAGTTGAAAGGAATGAAAGACCTCTCTATATGTTTCATACATAATAAATTATATGTATGGAATTATCTATATATACATAGATATTTTTTTGCATGTTTAGATAACTCTATAGATTTACCTGCAGTTATGAAAAATGTAGGAAAAAAGCTGCACACAAGCACATTTCTAACAGAAATTCTTATGAAGCAATAAATAAAGCCAGAATCACAGTTTTGGATAAAGTAGCAACTCTTATTTCACAAAAGTTAGGAGTCAGTGCATCATTTGACTTTTCTGTAGTTATTTTGCTTTAGAAATGTTACAGGTATTCCAGTATCATTAAATTTTATTTAACCCCATGCCTCCGCAGCGACTTTTAGCAGTAAGGACTGGGCTGTTTTTTTCAAATGTGTTTGTTTTTCTCTTGACAAAGGTACTTTGTTAATAAATTTTGGTCGATGCATTAACTCTTTCTTTGTGGAAAAAAACGTAAAATGTCCTTAAAAAAATTTACATTTCTCTATGATTGAAATTCTCAGCATGTAACAAACAGTCACACAGTGACACAAATGATATAATAATTTACATTTACAATATTTCTGCTGCATTTGCATCATTTGGTAAAGGTCCTTTCACTTTTTAGGATTTTAGGGCTTAGTGTGGCAGAAAATTGTTCAGATTTCAAGACCGTAACAATGGCAACAACCTGGTTCAGTAATATGATGATTACTGTAACAGTGGTGACAAAAGAAAGCAAAGATTATGTATAGCAACAGGGCTGAATGTTAGCTACAGTAATGGAGTACAATGGAGATTGGGATAACTGTTGGGTAAAGCGACAAGGGTGACCTTTAGATACAGCAACAGGGCAGCGGTGATCAGGACAGAAAGGGGTTAATTTGTGTGTGTGTGTGTGTGTGTTTGCCTAATGTTAATGTGCTGGTGGTGCTGTTCCCTCCCGACTCTCACACAATGGAGAAGATCAAGGCCAGAAGAACTGTCAGAAACTGTCACTTCCTGTCATCCTCACTGCAGTTGTTCCTGTAAAGAAGGACCAATCTCATTGATCGCCGGCCAGGACGAGTGATCCAGGGTGTAACTACCACCATAGCAGACATAGAGGCTGCTATGGGGCCCACCGCATCAGGGGGCCTAGTGGCCAGTTCCTGCAATACACTGGCCCCCCGATCCTTCATCATTTGCAGCACCTGGTAACCAAGCTGGCCAGCTTCACTTTTGGTTCACTTTATCTGCAAGTACTACTGACAAGCACTTGCATTTAAATGTGGTGCTGTGATGATAGAGTTATGAGCTTTTGGCTCCCCGCTCTGCGAGTCACTGTTGTGGCTGCAGGTAACACTGTGCCTCTGACCACAAGAGGCCATTTCCACCCTTAGGCCAGGTTCACAAACTCGGCCGTATTTCATAACAACGGCCGTAGTTGCGCAAACAACGGCCATTATTTTGCAAATACGGCTGTGTTTTTTACGTAGTGTGAACATAGCCTTACTCAGTACTCCGGTGATCTGAGTGACCTGGTGGGAAGAGGGCCTGATGAAAGGTCCGCGATGGGGCCCATGCATTCCTAGTTACGCCCTTGCCAGAGATGATAGGTCCCTGGCTGGATGCCGAGACCTGTCATCACTTGCTGACATCACTCTAACTTAATTAGTAGCTGTTTGATTTCAAGATCTCTGGACCATTAGGGGATCTTTGAATGGAGCTGTGGATTGTTGCGAGACCCACGGCTCCATTTATTCTCTATAAATCTCCCGGAGATATTAGGGTGCTCTACTTGGCTACATGGAGCATGAATGGAGTGGTGAGTCACGAGCTGACCCACGGCTCCATTCAAAACAAAGGGGTTTGGTGGTGGTCTAAAGATCTTTGGTCCCTGAGGTTGAACTTCCCCGTGATCTTATACTTGGCCTACCTGTGGATAAGGGATCAAGTAAAATTAACTTGCAAATACCTTTTGACATCAGTTTTTGTCTTCAGTACAGTTCACTTCCTAATTTTCTCAGACATACAAATCAGGAGCATTTTAGTTTTTTTTTTTTTTTTCCCAGTAGGGCAGGTTGTGGGAAAAAATAGAGTACCCTGGTGGAAAAGGGGAGAGCATACAAACTTCATGCACATGTTATCCTTGATCGGAGTCAAGTCAAAGATCCCAATGCTGCAACATATGGTGCTAACCCTACTGTCCAGCATCCATCTCAGTTTCCACATAGACCACATAAACCCCCCCCCCCCCCCCATATAAGTAGGTTCTGGAAACAACTTGTTAGCCAGACTGGACTTCTGTGAATAGACTGTTGAACGTCAAGCAATATTGCATAGAATGTGAGATGAGGTTTTGAGATACCAGTGAAATGACTGTTAGTAGGGTATGCTAGTGTAAAATCATAATGGTGGCAAGGGTATCTTTCGTCATTTATGTTTATAAGTAACAAATATTTTATAACCTTGGAAAGGACGAGTGATATGCAGTTAATTCTATTAATCAAATCCATGGATATATTATTTCCTTTGGAATCTGATCTTTTTGTCAAAACATTCATTTATATAGAAACTTTTGAATTCTATTGTATAGATAGCCTTTTTATCTTGAAGATTGAAGATGGAAAAAATGTCTTTTATCATGTGAAATAATCTGCAATATATCTTACGCTAAGTAAAGAACATAACGGTTTCATATTCTACATGTTCTGCGCTTAAAATTTTATTGCCACTTTGCAGTGATTTAATGACCATTATGTGAACCTCTTACAGATTGAACTTGGAAGAAGAAATAGATCAGCTGAAAGTGCAGTCTTCAGTAGACAAAGCCACAATACAAGAATTAAATGTTTGTCTTCAGCAAGAACGAGAAGGTACAGTTTTTGTATTTGTATACAGAAATGTTCTTGTAGTTCTAACATGCGAGTCTGGACATGTGATCTCACTCTCTCTGCCAAACAATGAACAAGAATACTTGCAGCCCACTGCAAGATATATACTCACTCACATAGGAATAGCCCTTAAAGCAGGGGTGGGGAACCTTTGCATGTCGAGGGCCGGTTTTCCACCTACAGGGCTGGTTGGTGTCATTTTGCGCTATGATCTCCTGTTTTTATTAGCATCATATTGGTGTGTAAGAGATTTTTTAATAGCTTTTTTTTTTCTTTTTTTCTAAATTTAAAAATGATAAAAAAAATAAAAATCAGCAATCCATGTTTTTGTTTTGTTTTTTTCTTTGCCCGTTTACACCATTTACCATGCAGGTACAATAATGTTATATTTTAATAGATCGGACAGACTACCATATGTAATGTGTTTATGTATTTATTTACAAGATTTTAAGTTTTTTTTTAAACTTTAACCCCTTCCAGTCAGTAATACGTATATATACATTCCTACTGGACATACCCCGTGCAGTGCTGAGTGGCCTACTGATGTGTGCGGGACTGCTGCAGTGAGAGCGGTCCCGCACACATCGGTGTGTCCGGGGCCGGAAGTAATGAGAGGCAATTTCCGACTGCGGAATTGCCGAAATTGTTAAATTATGTAATTGTTGATCTCACATGTTAAACAATGTAATATGCTGTTGCATATATGTTATCAAGCTATTAACAAAAACAGTACAGATTTCTATGGGAATTAGAAAGCTTCTCCTTCTCTGGACAGTTCCTGTCTCAGCCAGAGATGTCAGCAGAGAGCACTGTGTCAGACTAAAAAAATAAAACAACTCTTCCTGCATGACATACAGCAGCTAATAAGTATGGGAAGACTTGAGATTTTTTAATAGAAGTAAATTACAAATCTATATAATTTTCTAACACCGGTTGATTTGAAAGTAGATGATTCAAACCAGTCTGACACAGTGCTCTCTGCTTACACCTCTGTCCATGTCAGGAATTGTCCAGAACAGTAGCAAATCCCTATAGAAAACCTCCCCTGCTCTCCAGACTGGAAAGAATCCACTTCCTGCAGGACACACAACAACTGATAGGTACTGGAAGACTGGAAATTTTTGAATAGAAGTAAATTACATTTCTCTGTCACTTTCTGGCACCAGTTTATTTAAAAGATTTTCTTTTGTGACCAACCCCTTTAATTATTAATAAATTGAAGATTTGTTTTAAGATAACGCCAGGTTTGTAACACCTAGCTTCCTTGTTGTCTCCATTACGAATAACATTCTTTTTCAAAGTTTTCAGACAGTGAACTTAAAACAAACAGAAAGACTTGAAAATTAACAGCTAAAATGAATTTACATTGAGTGTGTTGTGCTTTAAGTGAGATGTAAATGTATTCAGCTGTGTTTAGCTGTGGGACTTGGCTGAGAATTCCAGTACCTTGGAGATAAACAAAGGCTATTAATGTGATGGTACCTATTGTAGCCTGGTGTGTGTCTTGTGTTTTACCTGTGTAGATGGTAACATCTTTTGATTAATGCTTCATTTACTTTACACACATACATTTTAATTGGCCTTGACACAGTCCCGAGACAAAAGAAATCTTTAATTCAGTCTAACAAACACAGTCCCTGTTTATACTCAGAGGACAGCAAATCTTTGGAACAAAGTGATACTTTCTTCTGTCGTGTCTCTAAAACCTCATGGAAATAGACCGCATGAATGTGGGAATTTTGACTCAAATTATTCTTTGAAGGTAAATTCACAGAGGAATAAGGTTTTATTTGTAACTAAGCAAGTGATAGGGCTTGTCTTATTAGACTCGACATTCTACAGCAAACGTGTTACAGTGCCTAAGCATTAATTGTTTGTTTGTAGGGTTGAAATCATCAGGTTTAAACCAAGGAATAAGAATCCCATTATACAGTTATCCAAGTGTGTAAAATAGAAACTGGTGTAAACTGCCATAGCAACCAATCACAGCTCAGCTTTCTGCTCCAGTAAAATAAAAGCTGGGCTGTAATTGGTTGCTGTAGAAATCTTACACCAGTTTCTGTTTTAAACACTTGGTTCAACAGGGTCATAGCCTTCAGGCCAGTGAAGTAGTAATGCATACAGTGGACTCCAAGCTTGGCTTCCTGTTATGAAAGGTAATGATTTCCCTGCAGTAGACAAAGCAGTAGTTTTATGGTACCACCTTTGTGGACATTCTAATTTATTATCATCCTCATCTGTTAAAGAGGTTAAAGATAGCATGACGTGTAATGGAGGACCAGACACATCAGACCATTCATTTCACTGGTTGCTGTGCTACAGAGAAATGTAAAGGGCTAGTGTAGGTTTAAATTTCTGCTTGCTGACTGTCAATAAAACCATTCCAGTTCCATCCTGACTCTAAGAACATCCAAAACACTTATAATATACAGAGCTGTGACACAAAGACAGGTACGTATGCCTGCATTTGCTGCCCGCAAGCAGAGCTAGAACTTTAACTTTTTATATTACAGAAACCTAGGCTCAGAGACACATGTAAGTTTATGGAAGCAGCACACGTGCATGAAGATGTCTCTTGGGGGTCGGGTTACCAAGTGAATAGACAGCTAACCCGGCTCCCACATCACATGTCCTATGACTACAAAGAGAGGGGGCGAAGAGGGAGCGGAGTGTGGTCAGAGTGGACCCAGAATAGATGATTTTACATGTTCAGAGCGGATATAAGAATAAGAAAAAAAAACAGGTAAAGGGTACAAGATAGGTTATACATATATGTTAGACGTAGGGTGGCATTGGAAAGGGGGATTGTTTAGAATATTTTTGTTACCCGGATAACCCCTTTAATGTAAAAAAGGATCAAAACGAATGCACACAAATGGCTCTGTTTTTTCCATTAAACTGACAGCAAAAACACAATGTGAACTCAGCCTAACTTGTAGGGCTCATCAAGTTAAATATTTTTGCAGATACATTCATTAGCAAAGTTGCCTCCTCCTCCTGGTATGTCCACTCTTACCCTTCCATTGTTTACAGCTCATTGTCTAGGTCAGTGCTTCTCAAACTGTGAGGCGGGCCCCCTAGTTGTTGGTGAGGCCCAGCTGGGGAGCTAGGTTTAACAAAGTAACTATGATCTGCACAGCCATTTTGCTTTTTGCAGAAATCTCTATTTTAGCAACATTATTAATTTATTTTGTACTTAATTTATCAGTATCTAGAGCTTAGGAGACAGGTGAAAGGTAGCTCTAGCATTATTCTCAGCTTATAAGTAGACCTCACCACAGATAGTGAGGCCCGGCACCCTCTTGGTCAGTCTGGTGAGGCCCAAGCATTGCCTTGGTCTGTTGGGTGAGGCTCCAGTAGAAAAAGTTTGAGAAGCACTGGTTTAGGTTACTGACCACCTAGTAATAAAAATATTTATTTATATAGCACCAACATATTCTGCAGGACTTCACAATTCTGGATGTACACACATAGACAAAAATCAGACATTACAGAAATACACATGGAATTATCAAGACATACATGAGGAATGAGGGCCCTGCTCACAAGAGCTTACAGTCTAAGAGGAAACAAAAGGCAGAGGGGTTAAAGTGCTTCATTTTTACAATGATTGAGCAATAATAGGGGCATGCTTGAAACTCTCAGTGTTGAGAATGAGTCTAATGTCTTGGTAAAGCATTCCAGAAAACTGGTGCTGCACCAGTGAAGTCGTGGAGGCAGAAGTGCGAGATTCTTATTAGTGGTGTAGGTGACAGGAGCCTGCAAGAGATTGAATATAGGGAGTAACAGATAGATCTGAGTCTGGCAATAGCCCCCAGACATCGAGCTTGATGCACAGGAGTTATGCTAGTACCACAAACTGAGATGTCAGGTTTAGGTTGGTTAGAGTGAGGGAGAACAATAAGTTCCATTCTGGGAAGATTGAGTTTGAAAAATAGAGAGATCATAATATTAAAGAGATCTTTTATAACTAGGAACTAGAAAGGTAGAGGTCTAGGGACAGCACGACTGCACTGTATTGAAGGGAGGATGATAGGAACCATGTATCGTGAGATTTTGGCCAACAGCCTTCCCTCTGTAAGAGCATTAAAGATGGGTCGTGTCTGAGTCTTCCAGCATTGCAATGACCTAATACACGCAGCCAGGGCAACTAAGGAGTGTTACCGTAAGCATCATTTAAAGGTCCTAGAGGGGCCTAGCCAGTCTCCAGACCTAAACTCAATAGAATATCTTTGGAGGGAGCTCAAACTCTCTTAAATCAACTGATGCCAGAAAGTGCCAGAGATTTGTACTTTACTTACAGCAGTTGAAAAGCTGATTGTTTTAAGTCCTGCAGTAAGTGCTATTCTTTCCAGTCTGCACAGCAGGACAGGTTTTGTATCTGGATTTGGTACTGCTCTGGAGAGTTCCTGACATGGACATAGGTGGCATCAGAGAGCACTGTGTCAGACTGGAAAGAAAACTCCACTTAATGCAGGAGATTTTTTAATAGATGTAAATTGCATATCTTTCGCACTTGCTGGGACCAGTTGATTTGAAAGAAAACATTTTGGCAAACTACCCCTACTACCTTTTCATAGTAACCTGGTCTGAAAGAATAAAATATTTTACTTCTCCCCACATAGGTTAAGATATTTTGCATTCTCTTTCTTATTTCCCTTATGGTACATGTGTATAAGTAGTCAGTAAAAGTACCCTCGCTCGAAAGACTAGACCTATATTAAAAACCACCAAGACAATCACAAATTTCTATAATGGAAGATGCAATGTGCAGTGATTTAAAAACAACCATGTCTGGGGATCATATTTGTTATAGCTAAGATAGATCATCAATTGGCATCAGTCCTATTCCATTAATGGATGTGTAGTTACTGGTATAACATCTATGAATTCCTGCAAAATTCATTTAAACCTATTTTATCATAACAGAGCACACTTAAGAAAAAGGGGGAAAATGGGAAAGCGAAAATTGTATAACTTGAAATTCCAGGCCAGATGTCTTCTAATATGCAACCTGTATAGAAACATGTAAATGAGACCTGCCTAACATTCATAACATCCATAAAAAGAACATCATCTATGACCAACATTAGGTATAAGGCCATGTTCAAATCAGCTTTGTAAGTTTTATTTCAAGTGTAAAAAAAAACAAAAAACTTTATACTCACCTGCCACAATCCTCCTCACAACTGCTATTCTGACACTTCTGGTGCCCACTGCTCCTGGATGCTTCCTAGGTCTTTGCATGAGCCCCCTGCTCAAAAAGCCAGTGTCACTGTGTGAACCTTATATAGACGGTTTCTTTACCAGTCCTTTACAATTAATGTGTGCTCTACAGTTTTGTGGTTTACACTTACCACTAAATCACATGGACTAAAATGTCTATCTGAAGCATGTAATTATCTATATACCATAGCATAAACCTACGATGGACTCTGGGTTCTATTGTCTTCATGCTTTGTTTATTGATTATGCATTCGCAACATCAGGATGACTAATAGGGCTTTCATGGTGTGTGTTCACTGGAGTTGGCGTTACTCCATCTGACGTTTCAAGGGCAGAAACCCCCTTGCTCATGCATGCTGACAGGGTGGATGCTGCTCCTTTTTGTCTATGTTGGCTCGGCCCTACAGTTTGACATCACAAATGACATCACACATGATGACCATTACATATATTATTCAACTTTATACTTGAATATTCACACTTTTTACTCTTTTTTTAACCCCTTAACGACATCGGGCGTACCCATACGCCCCCGTTGCCTGGGCTTTAACGCAAACGGGCGTATGGGTACGCCCGATGTTTCCCCGATCGCTGCGTGTTCACACACAGCGGTCGGGGAAGATGGCCTGCTATAAATCATAGCAGGCCATCATAGCTTCACGGCACGGGGGGTGGTTAACACCCCCCGTGCTTACGATCGCTGCTATAGGCTGATCAATTCAGATCAGCCAATAGCGGCGATCGGAACCTTTCCGGGTCATCGGTGACCCGATGACCCGGAAAAAAATGGCGGTCGGTGCTGTCCGAGGACGGCACCGACCGCCATTACTGTAAAAAGTAATGGTGATCGCCGTGCCACCGGCCCGATCGCCGTGCACGGCGATCGGGCCGGTGGCACGGCGATCAGAGTCCCACAATATAGTAAATACCTGCCCTGGACCCCTCAGCTAGGTAGCCGAGGGGTCCAGAGCAGGTATTTGTACATTACTCACCTGTCCCGGGCTCCTGATCGGCGTCTTCCGGGTTCGCGGCGTCCTCCGTCATTCCGTTCGGTCTTCGGGTCTTTCCGGCGGTCCCCGTCGTCTTCTTTCGGCTATTTTCGGCTCCAGCCTCGTCATTTTCCGGATTTTGCGCTCTGCTGCCCCCTAGCTGCTGATAAGTGTATTACACATATCAGCCGCTACAGGGATATTCAGAATGTAGAAAAAGGGGGGGTTTTTTTTCCAAATTTTTTTTTTTCTATTTTCCGCACCCTATCGCCGCTGAGTGTTGATCAGCATCGCACGAAAGTGCGCTGCTAATCAGCAACTCCTCCTTTTTGGCGTAGGGTGTTTTTTTTCTATATCCTACTGCCACGGTCTGCTTATAAGTGCCGCACATAAGTGCGCCATTTATCAGCAACTCCTTTGTTGGCGTAGGTTTTTTTTTTATACTTACTGTAAAAAATCACGTAAAAAACACTACATTACACCACACTACATTGAATAAAGTTTGACACTACACCACTACATACCCATATACCAATCCCCGTATAAAGATGGCCCCCAGGGTGTTTTCGGCGTCAGAGGGATACGTTATTATTACCTCCGACACCGAAACAGCCAGTGAGGATGAATGGGGGGGATCCTTCTTTCCTCCATTCATCCTCATCATCCAGTGACGTGTCTGGGAGTAGCGTAGCGTACGCTGCCCCCCAGACACGTCTTTTCCGCCAGTACCGTCCCAATAAGAGATCACAGTATGGTGTGAAATTCTACAAACTCTGTGAGCGTACCTCTGGGTACACTTACAGATTTCGGGTACGTGCACACTGCGGAATGGCGAAGGATAACCCTTCGTGCATTCCGCAGCTGGCACCCGCCGGCGGACTAATGCGGGCGCATGTCTCTACCCGTGTCATAGACTCCAATCTATGCACGGGCGGAATCCGTCGTCCATCCAAAGAATGAACACGTTGGACGGAGAGCGGAATCCGCCCGTGCATAGAATGGAGTCTATGACACGGACGGAGACGTGCGCCTGCATCAGTCCGCCGGCGGGTGCCAGCTGTGGAATGCACGAAGGGTTATCTGTCGCGATTCCGCAGTGTGCATGTACCCTTAGAGTGTATGTAGGAAGGGACACCCGAATCCAGCCCCCAGATGCCCCCTCCCCCCCCCCCCCATCCTCGGAGTTAGTGGGAAGATCGTCCGGGAACTGATCTTCCTACTGCTGGATAAAGGTCACCACCTGTACGGGGATAACTTTTATACCAGCACCCCCTCTTCCGGTCCCTCGCTGCCCTGTAGCTTGCGGCACGATCCGAACATATCAGAAATAGTAATAGCGCCCTAATATTTAGCAGCCATGGAGCGGACCCAGCGCTTCTGGATATGAAGGACCCCGTATCGCACCAGGACAACATTTTCCAGGTGACGTCCCCCACACTGGAGAACAGGAGACCCCAGAAGAAGTGCAGAGTGTGGCGTAACAGGGGGATCAGGAAGGACACCATTTTCCAGTGTGACACCTGTCCTGATCACCCCGGCCTCTGCATACTGGATCGCTCCAAGGCGCACCACACGTCACTGGGGTTCTACATTATCTAAATTCTGTCCCTTATTCCTATTTCAGGGGTCACGTTGATCCAGGGATTATTCTGATCGCCAATATGGAGTCGGGAAGGAATTTTTCCCCTGTGATGAGGCTACTGTCGTCTGCCTCACGAGGATTTTTTGCCTTCCTCTGGATCAACACAGGTTGAGTTTGATGGACTCCTGTCATTTCCAACCTTATAAACTAATAATTGCCCTAATACCCCCAAATAAATTAGAATTGTCCCTTTTCCCCAGCTAAGTAGGTATGGCCGCCATTCCCATTAGAGGATGCCATGATGCAATTACAAAGCCTCTGTGCGGCCAGGACAGTAGAAACCCCCCACAAGTGACCCCATTCTGGAAACTACACCCCATAAGGAATCTAAGAAGGGGGGCAGCGGGGATATGGCCCCCTGGTGACGGCCACATTTGGGACGTGAAAGTGAAAAAAATTGTATTTTTTATTTTCTCGGCACATGTTCTACGTAAGTGCCCGTCACCAGGGGGGTCCATATGCTCACTGCACCCCTTGTTAGATTCCTTATGGGGTGTAGTTTCCAGAATGGGGTCACTTGTCGGGGGTTTCTACTGTCCTGGCAGCACAGGAGCTTTGTAATTGCGACATGGCCTCCATCCTCCATTCCAGCCTCTAAATGGCGCTCTGTCCCTTTGGTGACTTGCCCTGTGCCCATATGGCACATTATGCCCACATGTGGGGTATTTTCGTACTCAGGGGACACTACCCTACACGTTTTGTGTTCATTTTCTTTTTTAACCCCTTGTGGAAATGGAAAAAAATCAAGGCTAGACCAACATTTAGTGTAATTTTTGTAAAATTTTTACTCTAAATTATTAATCTTGTCATGTTTTTTCATTTTCACAAGGGGTTAAAAGATAAAAAAAAAAACATTTAATGTGTAGAGCAATTTCCCCTGAGTACGGAAATACCCCACATGTGGACATAAAGCGCCATGCGGGTGCAGGGTAAGCCTCCGAAGGGAAGAAGCGCCATTTGGTTTTTGAAGGCTGGATTTGGATGGAATGGATTTCGAGGGGCCATGGTGCATTCAAAAGGCCCCTGTGTTGCCAAGACAGTTGAAACCCCCCACAAGTGACCCCATTATGGAAACTGCACCCCTCAAGGAATGTAACAAGGGGTGTAGTGAGCATATGGACCCCACTGGTGACGGACACAAATGTGGAACAATGTGGCGTGAAAATGAAATATTACATTTTTTACACTATAATGTTGGTTTAGCCTTGAATATATCATTTTCACAAGGGGTTAAAAGAGGAGAAAAAAAAACAAAATGTGTAGCGCAATTTCCCCCGAGTCCGTAAATACCCCACTTGTGTACATAAAGCGCCATTCGGGTGCAGGGTAAGCCTCCGAAGGGAAGGAGCACCATTTCGTTTTTGAAGGCTGGATTTGGATGGAATGGATTTTGAGGGGCCATGTTGCATTCAAAAGGCCTCTGTGTTGCCAAGACAGTTGAAACCCCCCACAAGTGACCCCATTATGGAAACTACACCCCTCAAGGAATGTAACAAGGGGTGTAGTGAGCATATGGACCCCACTGGTGACGGGCACAAATGTGGAACAATGTGGCGTGAAAATGAAATATTACATTTTTTACACTATAATGTTGGTCTAGCCTTGAATTTATCATTTTCACAAGGGGTTAAAAGAGAAAAAAACACACAATATGTGTAGAGCAATTTCCCCCGAGTCCGTAAATACCCCACATGTGGACATAAAGCGCCATGTGGGCGCAGGGCAAGCCTCCGAAGGGAAGGAGCGCCATTTGGATTTTGGAGGCTGGATTTGGCCAGAATGAATGATGAACGCCATGTCGCATTTACAGAGCCCTCCTGCTGCCAAAACACTGGAAACCCCCCACAAGTGACCCCATTCTGGAAACTGCACCCCTCAAGGAATCTAACAGGGGGGGAAAAGAGGATATGGACCCCTTGATGACGGGCACATTTGTGCCATGAAAGTGAAAAAATGAAATTTTTCCCTTTCACGTCACATTGTTCCACATTTGTGCCCGTCACCAGTGGGGTCCATATGCTCACTGCCCCCCTTGTTAGATTCCTTGAGGGGTGTAGTTTCCAGAATGGAATCACTTGTGGGGGGTTTCCAGTGTCTTGGCAGCACGAGGGCTCTGTAAATGCGACATGGCCCTTGAAATCCTTTTCAGTGAAATTCAGCTTCCAAAAGCCAATTGGCGCTCCTTCCCTTTGGAGGCTCGTCCTGCGCCCCCTTGGCACTTTATCGCCACATGTGGGGTATTTCTGTACTCGGGAGAAACTGCGCTACACATTTTTTGTCTTTTTTTGCCTCTTATCCCTTTAAGAAAATGAAAAATTGAAGGCTAGAACAACGTTTTAGTGTAAAAAATAAATTTTTCTTTTTTCACGCCATATTGTTCGGAAAATCTGTGAAGCACCTGTGGGGTCCAGATGCTCACCGCACCCCTTGTTACATTCCTTGAGGGGTGTAGTTTTCTGAATGGTGTCCCTTTAGGGGTGTTTTTTAGGTTTTGACACCCCAGAGCCTCTGCCAACCTGAAGTGGTACAGTCAAAAATGACCAAATATAACGGAGGCGTTGAAATTCACTAGGCGCTCCCTTATATCTGAGGCTTGTGGTTGCGTCAAATAGCGCAATAGGGTCACATATGGGGTATTTCTATAAACTGCAGAAACGGGGCAATAATTATTGGGGTGCATTTCTCTGGTAATAGGTTTATAATTATGAAAAATATTGGATTACAATAAAATTTCTGCACAGAAAATTAAAATTTTCAAATTCCTTACACACTTAGCTTTTATTTCTGTGACTCCCCTAAAGGGGTAAAACACTTTCTGGATGTGCTTTTGCAGAGTTTGGGGGGTGCAGTTTCTGAAATGGGGTGCTTTGTGGGGCTTTCTAACATACAGGCCCCTCAAATACACTTTAAACCTGAACAGGTCCCTAAAAATATCTGATTTTGAAATTTTACTGAAAATTTGGAAATTTGCTGCTAATGTTTTAAGCTCCCTATTGTGTAAAAAAAATGAAAAATAGTTTAATAAATGCCGCCAACATAAAGTAGACATGTTGCTAATGCTATTTAATATATAATTTATGTGGTATAACCACTTTCTGTATACGCAAAAAAGTTTCAAAGTTGGAAAAATGCATTTTTTCACATTTTTTCACATTATTTGGGTTTTTTTCATAAAGATTTGTTATGATTATCGACTCCAATTTACCAGAAATGTAAAGTACAATATGTCACGAGAAAACAATCTCAGAATCAGCCGGATAGGTAAAAGCATCCCGAAGGTATTAATGACTAAAGTGACACTGGTCATATTCATAAAATTTGTCTCTGTCATTAAGGCCATTTCAGGCTCTGTCCTTAAGGGGTTAAATGCAGCATTGTTATCAAACCTGTAGTGTAAAGGGGTATTCTGGCTGACATCCTAACCATTTACAAAAAATTATCTAAAGCTACATATCTCGTCGAGTCCTTTAAACTCTAATCTTTTAATCCAAAAGCACTCTTTTTGCCACAGTTTCTTCCTGGCATCAGTCTGCATGTCATTGGCTTCTATTTTCTCTTAACACTTGCCATTTCAGCTTGTGTACATGGGGTCCCCTTTCTTTGTATTATTTCCAGTCTGACACAGTGCTCTGTCCATGTCAGGAACTGTCCAGAGTAGTAGCAAATCCCCAAAGAAAACCCTCCTGCTCTCAAAACTGTAAAGAATATCACTTCATGCAGGACATACAGCAGCTGATAAGTACTGGAAGATAACAAAACAATTAAAGCCGGCACATTTACTCTTGTTCACACTATGCAGTTTGCACGCGGCCATGGCGAACAATAAATAAAAAACAGAAAATGCTGCAGCAAAGAGCAAGTGCCATATAACATTTTATTTTATTTTTTGTTTTTTTATTAAAAAAACCTAATGTTATATGGCACTTGTTCTTTGCTGCAACATTTTCTGTTTTTAAGTACTGTAAGATGTGACATTTTGGAATAGTAAGCTAAAAATATCTGGCACTTTCTGGCACCAATTGATTTGAAAGAAATGTTTTATTTTTCCCCTTAACTACCCCTTTATGTGCATGTACAGTATGTCTTACTGTCCTTTTACGTGCTAGGACACGAGTGAATGCCTCTCAACGCTCGTCTACAGTGCCTTAAGAAGGCGCAATTAATTGCATGTCCAAGCCTCACAAACAATCACTGTTTCATTCATGCAGCCATTTAACCCCTTAAGGACCCATGACATACTGGTACATCATGTAATCCTGTCACTTAGGGACCCATTATGTACCTGTATGCCAGTGGGTCCGCCAGCGCTGAGCTTACTTCATATCGCATGGGGACCAGCGCGATATGAAAAAAAATTAGCAGAATTGTATTTTTTCCACAATTTCAAGCCATAAATAATATTTAGGGGGTTCCGTCATACATGGTATTACAAGACGCCATTACAAAGTACACCTGTTCCTGAAAAAAACAAGCCCCCACATGGCCCTGTTGATGGAAAAAAGAGTTATATCTCTTAGAAGGGGAGGAGGAAAAAAACTAAAACGCAAAACTTAAAATTTGCCCTGTCCTTACAGCCATTTTGGGCTCTGTCCTTAAAGAGTTAAATACATTGGTGTTGGGGGCTCATACACAGGGAAATGTGCAGCATATAACAAATAATTTTTAAGCCACGCCAAAGATGCGATCAACCAATGAGCTTGTGTCTTCCTGCTCCTTGCCTGATCACTAACACTTTTACACAGGGCGATTATCGTCTGAAGGAGCATTTCTGGCAGCACTCCTTGCCTATAATCAGCCCATGTTAGGGTAGCTTCACACACACCGTATCATGGCCGATTTTTTGCTGCGGATCCGCAGCAGATTTGATCAAAATAACTGAACACAGCATCAAACCTGCACCATCAAATCTGCTGCAGATGCTGTACGTGTGAACGCACCCTAAAGGGGGCTTTACAAATATATCTAGAAAAACATTCAAGCGTGTTCTCTTCGACATTTTATTCATGTAGTTGCTCCAATAAATATTATCCACGTCCCTATATCTGCTGAATTAAACTGTGAATGACACACCTCCAGCTTAGTTCTATTCATCTGAATAGGACTCAGCTGGTGTGAGCTGCAGTGTGTTAGATGTGTTCTGCTGAAGTGCTTTATTCCCTTTCTTTTTCAAACCCCCCACCAATTATTTATTAATGGCTAATCCTGACAAGAGGCAATCGTTATATTCCCTGGAGACCCAGTTTGATTGGACTTGGGTCTATAGTCATGCCTGCCTGAGTTAAGGGACGATTCCTGACTGAATCGAGATCTGAGGAATTTGGAGACCACTTGAACTCGGTCATGTTCCTCCAACCATTCCTAAACAATTTTTGCAGTGTGCTGGGGAGCGTTATCCTGTAAGGTAGTGGTTACTGCCGTTAGGGGAATACTGTTGCTGTGAAGGGCGTGCAACACTATTTAGTGGTTGGTACATGTCAGAGTAATAACCCAAATGCCAGTACCCAAAAGCATTGCTGCTCACCTGTGCTGTGCAGCACCTCTGGTGATTGAGTGGCATTATATAGTTCAGTGTGTTTCATTGCTCACTTCACATTTACGGGCCTGGTGTTCTCACCTAAGTAAGGTCTGCAGCTGTGGGCCAACTGCTATGGACAGCACTATGGATGTGCATCTGTAGCCCTCTGCATTAGCTCGGACCCATTTATTCCCATCCCATCCTCACATACACATAAACATTCGGCATTGCCAAACATTAGTGTGTTTCCTATGGGGAGCAGAGGGGTTAGCTGCTACTAGTTTGCTCTGGTGCTTGATTATCTCAGAGTAAAATGGACACAGGTAGAGAAAATACATCACATCCAACTCCTATCTCTACCAACAGACTGTCGGTGGAGACTCCGGAGATCACCATATACCTCATACGTAGGGCTGCCCCCACTACCAGTGAGGGATTCAGATGGCTTTAGTGTAAAGTGTTTGGGGACCGCAAATGGGTATTTTGCTGAAAATAATATCCTGCCTTCACTTTCAAGACGGACTCATCTTGGCAGTGACAGCCCGCTCAACCAGTCACGTCCAGTGATTGAGACAGAAACAAAAGGACACAGCGCTCCATGGCGAGGATCAGTGTGTACTGGGTGAGAGAAAAACAAGTGCAGGTAACTCTCACCTGTGTGAGTTGTGCATGCAACAGAGGCAAACTCTCGTATAGGCGGTAACAGACCCTCCCGATATCCACAGGGGATAGAAACAATAGAAACAAACACTCCCTACACCTCCAAACGGGTATAACTGGGCACACGTTCAAGGAATTAAATAGATTATGAGATAAGAACGTGTTTATTGCGACCCAACGCATTTCCAAACCGTACTGGTTTCTTTTTCGAAAGTCATATAACAACATTAAAGCAAACACTAACATATACTAGAGACAATGTGTGAGGTCACCATGTAGGGTGGAGACCACAAAAACATTAACCCTTACCGGATCACTAAGTACAAAAGTTAAAGAACAATTACAAAAAAAATGCACAAATAATGACATATAAAATCATAATATGTATTCATAAACCGATAGAGTAAATAATAATTAAAAAAAAAAAAGTATAAAAATATTTCCCACTAAAAATCTGTCACACTTACTAATCTTCCTTATTTTTATTATCTACCAAAGGTACATAAGTGTGAAAAAAAATCCACCTGGTAGACCTATAATTTCAGGTGTGGGATCTTTAAAGCGTAACTATAAAATATTTTAACCTTTCAGTTTTAGTTAGCTTAGGGCATGATAAGAATTTTTGCAATATACATTAATAACCTAAAATGAACAGTTTTTTAAATACATAAGGCTGATTGTCCCCTTAAAGCTCTCTCTGGCTCTGAGTTATTTCTGCATTCCTACTGGACACGCCCCCTCCCTGGAGATCCATACCTAGTGTACGAACTCTGACAGCAGCATCAGATAACAGCCCTGACACAAACATAAACAAAACCTCCTCCCCCCCCTCCTAGCAGCACGTTCTCCTCCTCCCCTCACAGAGATCACATAGCAGAGCTGAGGGTGTTGTGTGTGAGGAGCAGCGCAGGGGAAGAGCTGGATGGAGGCACAAGTGTATCCAGTGCTACCATCACTCCAATGTACTGCATGAGGCAGAGTGGGTGGGTCACTGAGGGGGACTACAAGTCCCAGCACAACACAGCTGTAGTCCTTCCATAGTACATATAACATTCACTATCAGATGTCTGCAGCAGGTGCCCCCACCTCCATGGCTGACATTATCCTACAGTGTTATGAGAGCAGATGACTGTATCTAATCCCACTGTGTGTGATACCATCTGCTGGGACTCTGTATCTAATCTTACATTGTGATACTGTATGCTGTGGCTGTATCTAATCCTGCTATGTGTGATACCATCTGCTAAGGTGATGGTCAGTGAATGGAGGGACGCAGCCAGGGAGATGAGGGATAGGCCACGCCCATTTTCTCAGCCAGAAGAAAAAAATCATTTATTCTTCTGAACCAAACAACTCAGCGAGCGTACACGCTATTAACACAGTTTAGGGCTCTTTTTTAAAGGGTAACACACAGACTTTTTATTTGAGGAATTTCATTTTTTGGCTACTGAAATTATAGTTACGCTTTAACCTGTAACCTTTCTCACTATATGGATTTATATCTTCAAAAATGTGTTTGGCAATTACCTTTTTTTTCTTAAAGATTCTTCTTAACCTATTTCTTAACTACAGGCTCTTAATTTTCCTTCCACTTTTTCTTTTCTATCTCTTGATGTTAGTGCACTTTATTTAAACATCGATATTGAGTATTTTTATTATTTAGCACAAGATGGCGGGTATGCGTTTTATTTTGGAACACAACATGTTTTCTTTTGAAGACTGAATTTATCGCCAAACTAGGGGCTGTGCGACGGGCTTTTGCTAATCTTTTTATGGGAGGTTTTGAGGCGGAGCTCACTGCACAGTCCCTAGCTTCTGATTTTTTAAGTAAATATGTATTTTCTTTTTTTAGTGCAGATAGATATATAGATCATTTGTTTATAGTGTGGACTGGGACCAAAGAATAGGTGGTTTTATTTGGTGATCAACTCAACCTGAATCAATGGGGCATTAAATTCACCTTAAATTGTAGTGAAAACAGTATAGAATTCCTGGACTTAATAATTGGAAAAAATCAGGATTCTTCTTCTATTGTTACTTTGAACTTTATTTTTTAAAAAAAAGTTCGATGTTAATAGTTTTTTGGATTACTCCAGTTGTCACCTCGCGAATTGGCTGAAAAACGTACCATTTGGCCAATACCAAAGAGTCTGTACACTTTATTCTGATTTTAAAAATTTATCTCAAATTTTATTTAATCGTTTTAAGGGTACCCCAAACAGATTTTGACAAGTGCCTACAATAAGAATAAAATTATTACACAGAAGAATATTTTAGAAAAAAATGCAAGACAAACAGCACATACTATATCAAAAGATCAAGAGAAAGCCAATAATGGTAAATATGGATTATCACTTATAAAATAATATAATTGTGGAGTTCAAGAAATTAAAAATGTTTTAAAAAAAAACATTGGAGCATAATATGTAGTGGTCCCATTAAAAAAAAAATAGCTTACCAAGATCCCCCTTGGTTATTTTTCGCAAAACCAGCACCTTTCAGAGTCAGCTGGCTCCCAGTTAACTTTGCAGGGTCAATAACACAAAGCAAACGATATCTTCTAGCTTAGCCCCCATGGGTACTGTCCTTTGCAACATTGGGAGATACTTGTGCTGCAATTAAATCCCTGAAGTTCCTATGTCCCAGTTCTCATCTACTGAGAGGTATTTCCTATTCACGGGAAATATGTCGTTTACTTGAGCGTCCTTGCAAACTAAAATATGTAGGCCGTACCGTTTAGACAGTGCGGTCCAGCATGAACAAACATCGGGCCAACATCAAAAATTCCTTTTTGTTACATAGTGTTTCTAAGCACTATTTTCTCAAACATCAATCCGACCCTAGCAGTCTCAAACTCATGATAATAGAACATATTAGGGAGGATGCACCAAATAGATTCAAACAGCTTATCAACAGGGAATCTTACTGGATATTCCAACTCTCTACTCTATCACCAGGTGGTCTGAACAAGATCATAGAAAATACAAGGATATGATTATTTATCTATTCTTAATTTTTTTTTACCATTTTACTTCTCATACATATCTTACTAAGGAAACGATAAAAAGAAAGGGAAAAAAAAAATTGTAGGGAAAAAATATTTTTTAAGGAATTTTTATTCTTTTTTTCAATTATATATTTTTTTCTATGTTCTTTATTGGTTAATGGATATATGTTATGATTTTATGTCTTTATTTGTGCAATGTTTTTCGTAATTGTTTAACTTTGTACTATGTTATCCAGTAAGGGTTAATTTTTTTGTGGTCTTCATCCTACATGGTGACCTTACACATTGTCTCTAGTATATGTTAGTGTTTGCTTCAGTGTTGTTACATGACTGTTGAAAAAATACCCAGTACGGTTTGGAAACGTATTGGGTCGCAATAAACACGTTCTTATTTCATCACCTATTTAATTCTTTGGACCTGCGCCCGGTTATATCCGTTTGGAGGTGTAGCAAGGTTTTTTTTTTTTTAACGTCCAGTGATTGGCTGAGTGGGCTGTCACTGCCAAGATGATTCCATCTTAGAAGTGGAGACAGGATCGTTCAGCCGGGACCCCAAGATTATGCAGCAGGACATCGGGGGAGCACAGAAAGGTAAGAATAGGCTGTTGTGTTCCTCACCAGGGCTGCAACATATTAAAGTTTAATTTCAGCTTAATACTGCTTTAAGGTCAGTGATAAGAGAGAGCAGCACTGCTCCCCACATAGCATGCTACAGTCCTGTGTTAACTTGAGGTAGCACCACCAATTAATGTTGGATGTTTTAACATCTGTTAAAATGTTTTAACATCTGTTAAAAAAAATTATACATAAAATAATTTTCTTAAAGAGGTATTCCCATCTCAGGTCTTTATCCTCTATATTAGCTGATCCTTGGGGTTCTTATTTACATGGAGCGATGGGCAGAAGACCATCACTATCGTGATAGTTTTGATTCAACATGTGTAAAAACAAGCCAGCATTTATGAGCAATCTATGCAATATTAACAAGTTCTAGAACTTATAGGTCATGTGCTGCCTAATATATCCCACTCCTTGACAGGAGTCATTGTCATGAGATGATTAGTGTTATGCACCCCCTCTGCAGCTGTGCTGTGCAGCTTTAATCTAATAATGTGCTAAATTAAAGTCTATGGAAAAATAGCTGTTTGTGCACACATTGTAAAATTGTAACATTTTTGTTTCTAATATTTTTCCATCAAAACACAGCAATCGCTGAACTCAGGGAGACCAGCGACAAAAAAAATCAGATGGAGTACTCACTAAAGAGTCTCCACTGATGCATTGCCCCCTATAAATTTAAATATGCAAAAGAAGGGTCCGTGGAGTCTCAGTTACGAGTCTCAAAACACGGGAATAGCCAGATATCCCTCCAGGGGAGGGAAGCCTATTGCCAAGGGGGTGCCTCCCAGTGGGGAGATCACCAAACCACCCTGATACGTAGCCCCTTAAGTCCCACTCGGTTGCGAGTATTGGAACATAAATAGGGAAATACCAGGGTGGCCCCTTATACGTCAAAGTCTAACTCTGTGGCGAGTATTGCGACATGACAAGGGTTTACCAAGGCAGGCATCCATCCACAGACGATCGTTTCGGGGTAGTTGCCCCTCGTCAGTGTGGAGTAGGATTCTGGCTAACAGGGGCAATGAAAAATAGACCAACAAAACACAGCAATCGTATAAGGGGCCACCCTGGTATTTCCCTATTTATGTTCCAATACTCGCAACCGAGTGGGACTTAAGGGGCTACGTATCAGGGTGGTTTGGTGATCTCCCCACTGGGAGGCACCCCCTTGGCAATAGGCTTCCCTCCCCTGGCTATTCCCGTGTTTTGAGACTCGTAACTGAGACTCCACGGACCCTTCTTTTGCATATTTAAATTTATAGGGGGCAATGCATCGGTGGAGACTCTTTAGTGAGTACTCCATCTGATTTTTTTTGTCGCTGGTCTCCCTGAGTTCAGCGATTGCTGTGTTTTGTTGGTCTATTTTTCATTGCCCCTGTTAGCCAGAATCCTACTCCACACTGACGAGGGGCAACTACCCCGAAACGATCGTCTGTGGATGGATGCCTGCCTTGGTAAACCCTTGTCATGTCGCAATACTCGCCACAGAGTTAGACTTTGACGTATAAGGAGCCACCCTGGTATTTCCCTATTTATGTTCCAATACTCGCAACAGAGTGGGACTTAAGGGGCTACGTATCAGGGTGGTTTGGTGATCTCCCCACTGGGAGGCACCCCCTTGGCAATAGGCTTCCCTCCCCTGGAGGGATATCTGGCTATTCCCGTGTTTTGAGACTCGTAACGGAGACTCCACGGACCCTTCTTTTGCATAATATTTTTCCATGGATTTAATGTTAAATAATAAAAAAAAAGTTATTCCAAGTCCTGGCGCCCACGTGACATCTTCTTTGACTGTCCACAATTTCATATGCTTTTGAAGAGCTCGACGTCACTGTCTTATATTTTCTCTATGAGAGCACTCTCATAAATGTGACTTCTAGCCTCTGTGAACTCCTAACAGCCAGATAAGAAGTGGCGTGGGTGCCGGCAGGATCTGTAGAAACACAATCTGTCCATGTAAGTATATGGGCAAGCTTGCGGTCAGTGGTGAAATAATAATAAAAAAGTGGACTACCTAACTAGTGAAAAGCCGATTTCTAAAATGAGTAAAGCCTATTATAGGGCTGCAAATATTTATGCAATAATAAGCACAATGATTTGATGTGTGTGTACAAATGGATCCAATTTTGCCCAGAATTTTATACCTGTCAAGACTTTTTATTCCTTTCTTTCTTTTTGGCTCTTCTGCATTTTTTGATTAGGACCGCTAAATGAAGAACTTCAGTTTTCTCAATTTGTATCTAGCAGGTGTAAATTCATAGTTGATAGCAGTAGCACTAGTTTTTCAACTTTCTATTTTTCTGTTCATATTGAGATGCATTCACTTTGCACCCACAATAATAATCTGACCGATTATTGAGATTTGGCCTATGCACTGGTATATCATAATTAGTGTGCTTTCCCACGAAACAATGACTTATCCTGCAAAGTGAAAAATATTTTAAGTGAACATGGGAGAAAAAAAATAAGTTTAAAGTTTCACTCCATCCTAATTCTGTTACTATTTGCTTTGTTCAACAATCACTCTGATCCTCCTAGCAGGGGGACAAGACCTATAGAATAAAACTGGCCAAGACTATAGATAAAAAGGCAATGATTTTTGCTTTCAAGGCAAAAGACGGTACAGTCTATAAAAGAATGAAAACAGGAATAAAAGTACAGTATCTTTAACCTGCAAACGCATTGTACCTTTGTAAAGTTCGTACTGTATAACAAAAAGAGGAAATCACTGTGATGTTCCAAAGGCTTTGTAATTGTATGGCACTAGACTTTAAAAAAAGGTCAGTGCTTAAAGACTGTCCAAAAACTTGACAAGAAAATAGATCAATTTATTC
This sequence comes from Dendropsophus ebraccatus, assembly GCF_027789765.1. Taxonomy (NCBI): domain Eukaryota; kingdom Metazoa; phylum Chordata; class Amphibia; order Anura; family Hylidae; genus Dendropsophus; species Dendropsophus ebraccatus. The sequence goes on along the minus strand of NC_091456.1, from coordinate 78,429,567 downwards.
AGAATAGGTAAAGTAGAGTGTGCACTGTTTGCTCATGACATGACAAATCTGTCATTGCTGGGTCATTGTGAGGTGTCTCTTTGTCATATGTTTTTTTATGGTTTTTTAATTATTATTTTTTTTTTTTATACAGAATTATTGTTTCGGCTTGGCAAAGAGGAAGATATCATGAGCAGTACACCAAGGAAGTTTAAAGGAGACAATGAACAGCATATGTCGATGAAGGTAATTTGTGTTGATGTAAAAACCTATAAGGGTCTACCTAGATGCATTTACGATTTTTAATAATTTTTTTTGTATTTTGTTTATGGTTTTGGAGTGTAAATTATGAATAAAATCAATGATAAAATTGTCGTGTACTGCACCGTTTTAACTAGTTTAACCCCTTAGCGACCCATAACGTATCTGATATGTCATGGTGCAGCGGGGGGTGCTCTGAACGGCGCTGATCCCGGCTGACATGTGCAGCCGGGCAGTGCTTCTATAAGCCGGCGTGGGTCCCGTTGCCGCGCCGGCTAATTAAGCCTTTAAGTGCCCTTGCCGGCCCTCAGCGTCGGAGTGACGCTGATCCCGGCTCGGCAATAGATTGCTATGGCCTGCAGCAGGCCATAGCAATCTATGACCGATCTCATCGATCTTTGCTGTGTATATACACAGCATTGATCTCTATGAGAGATCAGTGCTGTCTATATACAAGTCCCCCAGGGGGGCTTCTAGTTACAGTTAAAATAAAAGTAAAAATGTTTTTTTTATTAATAAAAAATCCCCTCCCCTATTAAAAGTCCAAATCACCCCCCTTTTCCCATTTTATAAATATAAATAAATAAACAAACAAACTTGTTTGGTATCGCCGCACGTAATCGCCCGAACTATTAATTAATCACATTCCTGATCTCGCACGGTAAACGGCGTCAGCGCAAAAAAATTCCAAAGTGCAAAATTGAGCATTTTTGGTCACATCAAATCCAAAAAAAATTTAATAAAAAGTGATCAAAAAGTCGTTTCCCTTACGTCCTCAGCAGCAGCACAAATGGGGGAAGATCCTATCTTCCTGCAATGGTAGGACAGATGGTACTAATAAAAGATTGATTAGGAGCCCTATAAGAAGGCCATACAGACCCCTCCTCCTTGTGTTTTTTTCTGTCCTCCTGTGGGACAGGTGGTAGGAGAGGGAAGCAGGCTCAGGCCTATGTTTGTGTCTGACTTTCCTTTCCAAAGATTCTTCCTTTCCACATGGTCGTGTGGAGAGGGGAAATTTATAGAAATGTTGTTTTTCCTGCTCTGCTGTATCAGAGAGGAGATTATTTACTTTTTAGTAGAGTTATCACTCAGCTTCTCTGCTGTATTGAGCCGCTGTGTGAGGGAAGCCATGAAGCTGCTGCAGTAAGTATCATGGTGCTGCCAGATCTGTGTCCTCACCTGGGCGGCTGCTGCAGTAAGTATAATGGTGCTGCCAGATCTGTGTCCTCACCTGGGCGGCTGCTAATGTTTCTTGATACTTCAGCAAGGTAAGATATGCTGTTTTTTCTTTTAAGCTGGAAGCCTGGCATGTGTGTCAGGAGGATCATTGGATATATATATATATATGTTGTATGAGGCTTTTATGCCTCAAATGTTTCGTTTCAATGTCTTTCACCTTTTTTAACATTGGTTGTGCAAGTCCTGTTAGACTGCTTCACTATATGAGTGACCTATGTAAACTATAGTGTGTATACATGAACACAGCTTTAAAGCTGCTAGTTGGGTATTTAGTACACCTGCTGTCTCATTATTTTCTCCAGTACTGCTACAATGAAGCTGTGAAACTGTGTATATGTGTGAACACAGCCCTAGAGCTGCTAATTGTGTACACCTGTTGCCTCATTACTTTCTATAGTACTGCCATCAGATGATGCAGTGAAGCTATAAAACTGTGTGTGTGCACACAACCCTAGAGCTGTTAGTTGTGCAGTGTGCACACCTACTGCCTGATTACTTTCTATAGTACTGCTACCAGATGATGCAGTGAAGCTCTGAAAGTGTATGTGAACACAGCCCTAGAGCTGCTAATTGTGCACACCTACTGCCTGATTACTTTCTATAGCACTGCTACCAGATGATGCAGTGAAGCTATAAAACTGTGTGCACACAACCCTAGAGCTGCTAGTTGTGCAGTGTGCACACCTGCTGCCTGATTACTTGCTATAGTACTGCTACCAGATGATGCAGTGAAGCTCTGAAACTGTATGTGAACACAGCCCTAGAGCTGCTAATTGTGTACACCTGTTGCCTCATTACTTTCTATAGTACTGCCATCGGATGATGCAGTGAAGCTATAAAACTGTGTGTTTGTGTGTGCACACAACCCTAGAGCTGCTATTTGTGCATTGTGAACACCTGCTGCCTAATTACTTTCTATAGTACTGCTACCAGATGATGCAGTGAAATTGTGTGTGTGAACACAGCCTTAGAATTGTAGTTGTGTATACCTGCGGTCTGATTACTTTTCCAGTATTTCTATCAGATGATACAATGAAGCTATAAAACTGTGTATGAACACGGCCTTAGAGTTATTGTGTAGTGGTAGATACACCTCCTGTCTAATAACTTTCACTAATACTGCTAACAGATGACGCAGTCACCCTATGGAGCGTCTGTGTGCTACTCCAGTGCTGCCATTTAAGAATGCAGTGAAGCTACTGTGTGTGAACACGGCCTTAGAATTGTTAGTTGTATACTATACACCTGCTGTCTATTTACTTTCACTATACTGCTATCAGATGATACAGTGATCATGTGGACCTTCTGTGTGCTGACATTTAAGAATGCAGTGAAGCTACTGTGTGTGAACACTGCCTTAGAATTTAGTCGTGTACTATGTACACCTGCTGTTTAATTACCTTCACTAATACTGCTATCAGATGATGGTTATCATGTGGACCTTCTGTGTGCTGCTATTTAAGGGTATGTGCACACTGAGGAAAAGGCGAGGAATTCAGCTTGAAATTCAGCTTGAAATTCAGCTTGAAATTCCTCCCGTAAAATATGTACAGAGCAAAGTCCCATTGTGTTCAATGGGTTTTCTGCTCTGTTGTTCACACTGCAGAATTTCCGAGCAGAATTTTCTGCTGTAGATCTGCTAGAGGAATCCTATAGAAGTCAATGGGGGGCTTAAATTCTGCTTGAATTCTGCCTGAAAACTTTCAGCTACAATTCCTCGAGAATTGCTCAGTGTGCAAGGGCCCTAAGAATGCAGTGAAGTTATGAAGCCACCGTGTGTGAACATTGCCTTAGAATTGTAGTGTACTGTGTAACACCTGCTGTCTGATTTCTTTCACTATACTGCTATCAGATGATGCAGTGCCCTATGAAGCTACTGTGTGTGAACACAGCCTTAGAGTTGCTAGTTGTGTACTGGATACATCTATCTAATTACTTTCCCTAATACTGCTATCAGATTATATAGTGACCATATGGAGCTATGTGTGTGAGCACATGCTTAGAGCTGCTGGATGTGTAATGGATACACCTGCTATCTGATTACTTTCCCTAATACTGCCATCAGATGATGCAGTGATTCTATGGAGCTTTTTTGCGCTGCTCCAGTGCTGCTATTTAAGAATGCAGTAAAGCTACTGTGTGTGAACATGGCCTTAGGATTGTAGATGTGTACTATCTGATTAGTACTGTTATCAGATAATGCAGTGACCTATGAAGCTACATCCTTAGAGATGCTGGATGTGTACTGTGTATACCTACAGTCTAATTACTCTGTAATACTGTGTACACCTGCTGTCTAGTTACACTCTGTAATACTGATATCAGATGATGCAGTGACCCTATGGAGCTTCTGTGTACTGAAGGATGCAGTAAAGCTATGAAGCTGCTATGTGTGAACACCGCCTTAGGATTGCTGGTTGCATATTCAGTGCACCTGTGTGTCTGATTCCAGGCACTCTGCACTAGTCTGTTAGTCGGCCGGTCAGTCTGGCACAACTTCCATCCTTGGATGTAGCCGGATTCTAGTAACAGAACTTCTGGGGGAAAAGCTTTCTTGGCGTACAGATCCTGCAAGATTCCACTTTCAGGTGGCAGGGAATTCATTTGTGGATTGCAACTTTTTCTCAGAAGAGACAATGACTGCTTAAGATTTTACATCTGAATGATAATCTACAGGCTGAACTGGATGGAGTCCGAGGTCATGGCTCCTTCAGACGCACAAAGACCTTGTTTAAATAAAAAAAAAAAAAAAAAAAAATCTTAGTAATTTTCAAAATAAATAAATAAAATAAATAAATAAATAAATAAATAATAATAAAAATAAATAAATAAATAAATAAAAAAAATGTCTATATTACTATAGCTGAGCAGTATACTTGGCTGCCCGATCCCCACAGTTTGGAGACTGGTCCTTCGTTGTAAGTGGGCAGATGTTCACTCCAATATAAAGATAGTTGGATCTGTATTGGACATTCTCATGAAAGTCCTTTTTTTCTTATGATCAGGTCCATTATCTGCCCCAGTCTAATAAGAGAAGGAACTTCTACTTTTGTTCCACATTCCGTAGGAATTCTAGTATGGAAGGTAAAGGAAAGAATCCTGCACAAGAAGGACCAGACGTCTCTGAGGCCTTGGGGATGGGGACAAGAACTTGTGACTACGTCTTTTCTGACAATTTATTTCCATAATGAGAGAGGTCTGTACCAGTGTTATATGATAGGAAAGGCTACCATATTGAATTTTGATCTGTGGGTCCCTCCTAGAGGGATGTTATCTGACCGTGTATACCTGTATACAGCCTCCTCTGAGAAAGGTGCTGTATGTGGGATCTATGATCTGTAGGTCCCTCCTAGAAGAAGGATGTTATCTGACCAGGTATACCTGCATGTACCTGTATACAGCCTCCTCTGAGAAAGCAGTTGTATGGAGGATTTATGCTCTGTAGTTCCCTCCTAGAAGAAGGACGTTATCTGGCCATGTATACCCGCATGTACCTGTCTACAGACAAAAGCTGCATATTCCTTTACATCAAGACCTTTTGTACAAGGCAATTGGCATTCTTTTCAATTTACAGTCCTTCTGTCTGGAATCATCTTGGCTCCATCTACAGTCACCAAGCTGATGTCTATTGTACTTTGACTGTTTGAGAAAATTGAAGCTCATCATTGTTTCTGGCATGGAACAATTCCTAGGGAGGAGAATAGATCCCCAGTCTGTGACTTACTTCCTCCAGAGATAATACAGAAGTTGACACAAGTCGGGGTTCTCTGCACTCCCCAGGTGCTGTCACTTCATCTGATACCCTTGGGTCTTATGTCTACACTGGAAATAACACCCAGAGACAAGGATAGCTTTTTCCTGCTCAATGGCAACAGTCTCCCAATGAAGTGGGTAGAGAAAACCATTGATATATCAAGCAGTGGGGCGCTTGTATGAGCAACAGGCAAAGGAGCCTTAATCCCCATCAGAGATGTTGCTGGCATCCAACATATGAAGGGAATACTAGTCCACTTCAGCACACCAATCTATGGTAAGCTATCAGTATAAGATCAAAACCGCATCTAGGATGGCGCATATCGATCTTTATAGGGGCACTAACTCTGTGGTATTACTACTGGAGGCAGAGGCATTTTGTCTGCTGGCAATCTATGCTGTGATGTAACCCTGTCGGAGGAACGGTCTCTGGACCAGAAGCTTTCTGGAAAATCGCATGGAGGATAGACCTATTCCTATTCAAGGTTCAAATTGGAAAACCCTTTTTTCCTCACTCCTAAAAAGCCCAGAGTCTTGCAGAATCTGAGACAAGGTTGGGCCTTGGTCAGCCTCATTTGCCCCTATTGACCCAAGAGAGCATGGTTCACAATGGTGAGCCCCCTGCCTAAGAATCTTCTGGGAACTCTCCCAGTCTCCCCAGCTACTGACACAGAGTAGCAGAGATTACTCCCAGCGTCCCTGCCAGGTGTGGGCAGAGTCTAAAAATCTTGCAAGTAGCAAGTCTCTGGTTTCATGATGGCCTCTTATTATCTAAAAGCATGGCGCTAATTCCATAGGAATATTCTGGAGGCTTCTGTATACCCTCAGTTAATAACTCAAGAGGGCAGGCTTGTCCGAAGCTTGACTGCCGTCAACAAGGTGGGAATTGATATGCTGTCAAAGTGGTGACCACTCTTCTGTAGTCCAGAGCCACAACTGCCTACAGAACCTACCTGAAGGTAAAGAAGATGTTTGAAGCCTGGTGGGTGAAAGTCTCTTCCACATCTCCATTGTTACAATCCATTACTCCTGCCAACACGGGAGAGAAGGAGCTTCATCCCTTAGATGTGGGAAGGGCTTGGAGCATGTATATTGAACGGGCAAACTCCTTCAGGAAATCTAACCACTTGTTTTTATCCTTTGCAGGGAAAAACAAAGGATGCAAGTCATCCAAAGCTTCTCTGTCCAGATGGATAAGGGAAGTCATCTCCATATGCTACCAAGAAGCTGGATTACAGGTACCTGGTGCAATCAAGGCACATTCAATGAGGGCAATATCATCCACATGGGCTGAAAAAGATCTGTACCCTTGGAACAAATATGCAGGACTGCTTCATGGTCGTCCGTCAATGCCTTTGTCAAGCACTATAGACTAGATATTCACGAGTCAACCAGTTTTTGGCTCAGCCATTCTGTCTTCTGTAATGTAATGGCCCTCCCTAGTCTGTTTTCATAGCTTGCTATATCCCCATTTGTGCTGCTGCTGAGGATGTAAGGGAAAGGATAATTTTTTACTCACCGTAAATTTTCTTTCCTGTAGTCCGAAGCAGCAGCACAGACTTCCCGCCCTGATTTAAACAAACTATTATTTATGCAGCATACCTTGATTGTTTTAATGCCTTATTAACTAAGTTTTATTATGAATTTTAAATTTTTTTGTCGTTAGAATTGACACAAGGAGGAGGGGTCTGTATGGCCTTCTTATAGGGCTCCTAATCAATCTTTTATTAGTACCATCTGTCCTACCATTGCAGGAAGATAGGATCTTCCTCCATTTGTGCTGCTGCTTCGGACTACAGGAAAGAAAATTTACGGTGAGTAAAAAATTATCCTATATGCGCAATCAAGGTATCGATAGAAAGTACATGTCATGGCGCAAAAAATGACACTTCAAACAGCCCCATAGACCAAAGCATAAAAGCGCTGTAAGCCTGGGAATAGAGCGATTTTAAGGAACATATATCTGTTAACAATGGTTTGAATTTTTTACAAGCCATCAGATAATATAAAAGTTATACATGTTATATATCGTTGTAATTGTAACGACTTGAGGAACATGCATAACCAGTCAGTTTTACCATAGGGCGAACGGCGTAAATGCAAAACTCCCCGAAATCAAAACAAATTTGTGTTTTTTTTTTCAATTTGACAGCGCCAACAATTTTTTTTTCCAGTTTCGCAGCATATGTTATGGAAAAATAATGCCTGTCATTGCAAAGTACATTTGGTTTCGCAAAAAATAAGCGCTCATATATGTCTCTAGGGGAAAAAAATGCAAGGCCTTTTAAACATAAAGTGGAAAAAGCAAAAGCGAAAATTGACTTTGACCTTAAGGGGTTAATCTAATATGCAAACACCATTGTTAAATGGTACTTCTGAATGAAGTTCCAAATAATTGATAATATCTAGTCAGTAGACTAAATTTTCTCATTTCTTTTTTTTTTTTTTTATGACATTTTATTTTTACAATCTTCCATCCAGTCTGACAAATGTAAGTAGAGATGCACATTGGACACATGACCAATGCGTCAAGTTGTTATATAGCTACCTCTGTACACCCAGCCTGCATTTGCAGCTCACCAAACCTAATGTCACATTATGTAGGAGGTCATGGATTGCTTTTAGCGTCAGATACTTTACGAAAGAAAATGTATCATCTGCTGGAAAAAAAAGTGTGTGGATGTGAAACATCACTCAGTCTGTAAAATGAGGTATAACCATCATACATAAATAAGTCATTAAAAGTCTTTAGCTACCCTTTTTTATTTTTTAGGCGTTTTTGAATGTTTTCAATAGAGCTGAATCCCCCCCCCCCCCCCTCCCCTTGGTTTAACTCCTTAAGGAAACATGTTTCCGCTTCCGGGATTCAAAAAGGGGTTGCGGCGTGACCCCACTCTGAATCCCGCCGCCACTGGCTGCTATGTAAAGCTGGGGACCACGGCTATTCGCGGGCGTGGGTGATCGCTGCGCCCGCTAGTTGAGACAGTTGATCGCAGCTGTCACAACTGACAGCTACATTTGCCACTTATTACGGAGTGGAGATTCCTTTTTTTGAGCCAGCCAGGCCTTGGAATCAGACAAATGCTGATCCCAGCTCAGCAATATATAGATCTGGTCTGCAGCAGACCAGAGCAGTACATCACTGATTTAATGGATCAGTGCAGTATTACCATATGTATAATACACTGATCTATATGATAGATCAGTGTACAGTGGTGCCTTGGATTACGAGCATAATTCGTTCCGGGTCCGTGCTTGTAATCCAAATCCACTCTTAAACCAAAGCAAATTTTCCTATAAGAAATCATAGAAATGCAGACAATTGGTTTCACACCCAAAAAATAATGATTTATTATTCTGAATAACATGTAAAACAGATGAAACAAACATTCAGAAACAGCTGAATATGTCATATTATAAGTTACTGTACAGGAATGGAGAGGATGGGAAACACAAGGACTGAGAGAGACTGCAGGGAGCATGAAGGAATGAGCAGGGCAGATGTGGGCACATACAGGCAGCGCTCTCTGTCCGGGGAGAGAGGGGTTACTGCTATGAAGAGATTAACCCCACAGTCCTGTCCCCTGATGCAAGCCCCAGCCTGAAGTGGATCTGCAATGATTTGGAGGGTGAAGGAGACTTCCTGGGTCGGATTACAGCACTGTAGACCCTGCTATGCAGACCATGCCTCTCCTCCACTCGCGCTCCCACCCAGTACAGGGAGCTCTTAAACCAAAACAATGCTCTTAAACCAAGTCACAATTTTGAAAAACTGTGAGCTCTTAAACCAAAACGCTCTTAAACCAAGTTACTCTTAAACCAAGGTACCACTGTAGTTGTATTAGAAGTTTTATCAATAAAAAAATTCCCTTCCCCTAATAAAAATTTGAATCACCCCCCCCCTTCTCCCATTTTATAAATATATATAAAAAAATAAACATGCTTGACTATTTGCCCAAACTATTAAATTATCACATTCCTGATCTCGCCCGGTAAACAATGCAAGTACTAAAAAATTCCAAAGTGCAAAATTGCGCGTTATTGGTCGCATCAAATCCAGAAAAATTGTAATAAAAAGCAATCAGAAAGTTGCTAATACACAAGCAAGGTACTGATAGAAAGACCAGATCGTGGTGCAAAAAATTACACCTCACACAGCCCCATAGGAAAAATAAAAGCGTTATAAGCCTGGTCATAGAGCAATTAAAAAAAATTTAAAAAATTAAATATATATAGTTTTTAAAAGGTCTTAATTTTTTAAAAGCTGTCAAATAAAATAATGCAAAATGCAAGTTACATATCAATGTAATCGTACAGACTTAGATAACAAGTAATTTTTACCATAGGGCGAATGGAGTAACACCCCAAATAAAAAAAAAAGTTTTTTTGGTTTTTATTTAAGTTTTTTCAATTTTACTGTGCCAATAATTTTTTCCCGATTTCGCAGCATATTTAATGCAAAAATGCAAATCTGCGATTGCAAAGCACAATTCATGGCGGAAAAAATAAGGGCTCATGGGCCTATAAGTGAAAAAATGCAAGCACTGTGGCATTTTTAAACACTGGGAGGAAAAAAAGGTCACAACTGATCTTTTACTTCAGGGCTGAGAATCAATGGTGCACTTTGGCGCATCCACAGCAACTTCCAGCCACCCCTTTGCAGTTCCGTAGGTTTCAATGTCAATGTTTTCTGTGGACTTGCTTGTATAGATAATCGTGCTGGCCTAGGGAACACACAGTAGCTCTGTAAAGCAGTCACTCTCCTGCAGCTCCATGTCTCACTTGTGCATGCCTGGAATGGTCCCATCCTGTATCTAATACTTTCATATACAAGATTTAGCTCAAATCTGTGCTATCAGTTTCCCTTTAAAATATAACTAATGCCCCCTCCCCCTAAAAAAAAAAGTAAACTAAGTGTTATGATATCTATGCAGTAAATCCTGCAAAACAAGTGACCAGTTGTATTGTATGCCTAAGTGCACATAGGCATTTAATATGTACGTAAGCATACAATAAAGGGAAAAACGTTCAGTGCTTAGCACAGAAGTGTACTTACATAGCTAAAGATCCATGCAGCGTCTGCATTTATGTATGAGTTATCTTGTGGAAGAAATGCAGTAATTTAGAGCAAATGATTTTATTGCTTGTACTGCTAACAAATGCCATATGGTCAGGTAATGAATGCTGTCATCTTGTTATTATGGCGTGACAAACATCATGTTAAAATAATAACCCAGCAAACAGGAAGTGCTCACATTCATTTAGGTGAAGGTGCAGTGAGTAATTGGAATCATTTGAGCGCTGTAGTTTGGAATGTCACCCAGTTTAGTGTAAGTTATTGTCTTTATATCCCATCACTAATTTTATTTGCCAGATATAAATTTTCATCTCTGCAGATGCAAAGTGCTACATTGCTAGGATAGGGTCTAAGCCCAGAAGGCATGTTCTATTTCCTTTTAATCATCTTGACTGACTTGCAGTGTATAACATTATGCAGATAGAAAACATTGAAACGAATTTAAAATACCAATAGCTTAAGGGGACAGCATTGTGTGTTAACGATTCTTCTAGGTTTGAAGGATGCGCTGCCACAATTCCAAGGGATCTTATATTCCAAGTTTTCTTTCAAGAGTGCTGTGTTCTTTTTTAAATATTGCAATTCTTATTCTCGGTCAATATAACTAATAAATCCTAGACAGAAAGACTGTAAGGTGTCTTCTATGTAAGACTTACATTTTCATAAAGGGGCTAACTTAATTAGCTTTGCGATCATCTTTTTCTATATACAGTTATATAACTAAATAGCTGAGAAATAAAACAGTTTTCATTCACATCATAATTAGTTGTGAGATCTGGAAGATGTAGATTTAGGGTACAAACACACGTACCGGATCTGCAGCAGATTTCTCACTGCGGATCCCTTGCCTGTTAGTTTTTATGAGAATACATACTCGCAACAGGATTGACATTCTGCTGCGAGTATGTAAGTGACAGCCCCGCATTGACTGGGTAAGCAAGATGTCCGGTCAGGAACCCCGAAGCAAGCCGGAGCGTGGAGCAGGTAATGTAGGCTCCAACCGGCGGGGGGTTAACTAAAGGACAGATATAGGGATTTAGGTTCTGACAAGTGGCAAAAACATTGGCCAAGTCTCAGCTTTTAGAGGGGTTGACTGGACATTAGGTATATTTAAAAATTACGCAGAGGCTGCATTGAAAATAAGAAAGCTGTATACTTACCTGGCTTGTTCCCGCCACATGCTGCTTTTTCAACCTTCTGGTTTTCATAAAAAAGCACCTTATGCCCACACAACCCCTTTAATTTCTTCATATTCTCAGTATGTTGACTGTCTCTGGATGAACATTTTTTACTTTTCTCCAGTTTGATCTTCTGAAGTTTCACATACTATTTGTTCAAATTAATTTTTACTTGATCTGCAGCTTAATATTTTTTTTTTCCCCTTTCAATTTAGTAGTATTTGAACCTTGTGGAGCTATGATATAACCGTAAACCAAATAATAAAGTATGAAGTGTAGCCACCTTACAATAAGGGCTTATTCACACTATAACATCAGGTTTTCCCTATACTAGCATATGTCCGCCGCCTGTGCGGCACAATCTCCGTGGACCATTAAAGGGTTTTTCTATTTTTACTAAATTGTACAGAAGCAGAGAATGAGATGCAAAAGAAGTGCTTGTGACTATTGATTCTATTGACTCTGATTGTATGGGGACGTCATCAGAGCACATCTGCTGGTGGCTCTGGAGTGGTGCTGACCTGAAGGGTGAATTAAATTGTTCATTAATTTTATTATTATTTTTTTTAACCTATTTCTTGCAGCTATTAATGGATAAAAACACTCCTTAATTAGGGACAGCAGGATTGTACAGTGGTATATGTCAGCATTATCTTTTTCGCCAGATGCTGATTTATACTGGCAAAGTGTAGACAAAAACTTGATGTGAAATAATAATAATAATTATAATTTAATAAACTGCTGATCAGGATATATCATCGAATCCCTATGATTTGTTATAGGTAAGCTGCTTGGAAAAAAGACTGATCGAATTAGAGGTTGTGGCTAAGAAACTGAAGAAGGCTAATGAAGAGTTAACAGAACAGAACACCTTCCTGAAGACGTCTGTTAATTGCCTTCAAAAAGATGCAGATTTAAAAGAGCAAAGGATGCAGGAAATGAGCTGGGAAGTTTTGGAAGTAAACCAAGCCAGAGACTCTCTAGAGAAAAGGAAAGATGACCTAAGTCGGGAAGTCGCATCCCTAAAGAAACTTTTGGCAGGCAGCAACAAGCTGAGAGCTGAAAACCGGGGACTGCAAAAGCAAGTTCAATTCCTACAGCACACACTAGACAAGGCCATAGCATCCGCCCCTGCTGTCCCTAAAGAGGTGAATAGGCAAGGCCGAAGGAAAGAATTGGGAACCAAGGTTAAACAAAATGAAGCCAGGAAGATCTCCCTGAGACGTCACCAGGCTTTTCTTAATCAATCTATCAAGGTTATGAGCGGCGTGTTTGAGAACTTTAGCAAAGACGGCTGGGAGGATGTGAGTGAAGACAGGTACGGCTCTCATTAACTCTGCTCTGTGGAGGGGACATTGTGCATATGCAAAGTACAGGCAAATGGAGATTGAATTTCAACTACTGTCGATTTGGTATTCAGAAAAAAACGCTGTCAGATCCTTTGAAATATCTTGGGAGGTCTTGTTCTGAGCTTATTGACTGAAATTTGCATGCAAAATTAGCCACAACTGTATGAGCAGTTGAATAGGTGCCAGGAAGCCCAAAAGAAGGCAATGCTTGATTTCTTCCAGTGATGCTATTTTCATGCAGTCATGAGGCTTGAAATTGACAGTTTGGCAGGTTGATTTAATTTGCTGGCCCTTTGCATATTCACCACTGACAGCTAAGGATTCCCAGGCAAGCCTAGTAAGTCCATTTAGTTATCTTGTGACATGTCGATCCTGGAGGAAATGCCGCCTCTTCCCTTAATTTAGTTAGATAAATTTTAAATGACCCATTTCAGCTTGCTACCAGATGTCTACAAGCTGTTTAACATCTCTTAAATTAAGACCCATCCACACTAATTATTTCATGTATGTTTTATGCACAGTCATTGTACTAACCTTAATTGAACATTTTATATAAAAAAAAGAGTGCTGTATATCAGTTAGGGCTGTTGCTTGGTTGAGTAAACACCTAAATACATTCTTTCTTGCGGCATGGCTATTATAATTTTTTTTAACATGTTTTAAAATTATTTTTATGATCTAACATAAGTATAAAGGTCATAGTGACTAGCTTTAGATAGACTTACACTACTACTCATCATAAGCTGTGCCCATAGCTCGTAAGGTGAGAAAACTTGTTTATTACATTCATAGGATTAGTATACAACTAGATCTTCGGGGGGAAAAAAAGGAAAAACTTCCTCATGTATATCTTATCTGCAAATTATAGTTTTACGCTTGATGTTAAGTGTTAACATATCCAGCAATAGTTACCACAAATTCTTGGAGATGTAGGACAGCATAGATTTCTTAACCCCTACATGCGCAGCCAGGTTTATTTTTTTTTTCCCCTCATCTTTTAAGCCATTTATGTCAGCCATATAGCTATATATGTTCCAACTGCTCATACCATGTGTAATTGGACTTAAAAGAGTGCAGCTTCATTGTGAGAACAGCACCACGCACATTAAACTGTCGTTTTGAAAAACTTTTGACATGTCATAGAGACATGTCAAAAGTTTTGATCGGTCCGGGTCTGAGTGTCCAGACCCATACCGGTCGTGAGAACAAGCTCTGCTTCAGTGAAAGAGTCGGGCTCCAATAACTTTAGGAGCCTGATTTATCATGAGTAAGAAAAAGAATACAAAATCCAATAATCCAATGGGAGGAGTAGTCTTCAAGAGAACTTTATTGCATGTTCTAGACAAGTAGCAGCAATGTTTCCACCATCAGTTGATCTTTGTCAAGTATGCCTGACAACTAATGGTTGAAATGCTGTTACTTGCCTGGAATATGCAATAAAGTTCTCTTTAAAACTCTTAGCAGACAGTATCACCTTGGCACCTGCCCAGTCCACCGGCACACTGTTCAAATGGGCTTGTACACTTGACAACTCGGAGGATTAAGTCCCCTCACCTGGGCTCATTCGGATGGTTCTCTGCTAGGCTTCCAGTCACAGACAGTATATGTTCACAGAAGAGTAGAAGAAATGCCGCGGCACTCATCCAGTTTGGAATAAATCATCTTTTATTCTTACATGCTCGTATCTGCAAACAAAAAACAACAGGCCATGATCTTTTTACGCCTTAGGGCCCTATTCCACCGGACGATTATCATTCAGATTATCGTTAAATCGTTGGAATCTAAACAAGAATCGTTCGGTTGAAATGCAGTTAACAATTAACGACCGAACGAGAAATAGTTGATCGCTTTATAAGACCTGGACCTATTTTTATTGTTGCTCGTTCGCAAATCGTTCGCAGTGAATAAGACATTGTTCGGTCGTTCGCAATAGATACGAACGCAATAGCGAATAAATAGCGAAGAAAAACGATCGCAATTACGATCATAAGTAATTATTATCGTTCCATGGAAATGAGTGACCGTTTTCAGGTCTTTCGCAATAGCGGTCGTATGATATTGTTAATCGTTAACGATTATGCAAAGGATAATCGTCCGGTGGAATAGGGCCCTTAGTCTGGCGCTTCCCCTCGGCCCCTATGTGATTCACGGCACCCACCCCCTAAAGTACGTGAGTGCTGTTAAAGAGACAGTACACTAATTCATATCAAAAGAACGTACAAAAAGGTTAAAAACAATGAAATTATGCAACAAGAAACGGGTACAATTACTTCTTATAATCACATTATTGGTTGGCAGAAAGGGAGTACAGTTCATTAGTATTCTTAAATCATACTATCGCTTACAAGTCTGACCGGTCGTTTAGACCTAGCATCCACATGCGTCAGTGCAGAGGATACAATCCATCTCTTTCTTTAACAGTAATTTATGTCTGTCTCCTCCTGATCTCAGGTTATTAATACGTACTAGTCCCATGAATCGCAAGCATGATACGTCACCACCGTGTATTTCACGTATGTGTCTAAGGGGGTCTAAACGTTTTTATCAATATAAAATGAACCACAATCATATATTACTAAGTATACCACATATGATGTCCTACAGGTAATGAAGTCTTTTATAATAAATTCCTGTCCCCCCATACGTATCCACTGGACATTATTAAAGTAGGTACAGTAGTTACAGCTACCACATTTATGGTTTCCCTTAGGTAAGTCTCTATTCAACCAATTCTTTTCACCTGACGCTGGTAACCGACCATGTACCAATTCATCTCTAATATTTTTGCATCTCTTAAAGGCTATAATCGGGCGGTCTCTGATGATTTTAGGTCTGGCCCTAAATGAACGATCAGCCGATGACACGATCATCGGCTGATCGTTCTCTCTATTTCACCAAACGATAATCGGCCGAATCGGGCCAAATGGGGCCGATCCGGCTGATTATCGTTACTGTGGAATAGGGCCCTAAGATGTGAAACGATCGTAGCCTGTTGTTTTTTGTTTGAAGATACGAGCATGTAATTTATTTCAAACTGGATGAGTGCCACAGCATTTCTTCTACTCTTCTTTGAACATATAGGGGGAGATTTATCAAAGGGTGTAAAATTTAGACTGGTAAAAACTGACCCCAGCAACCAATCACAGCTCCTCTTTCCTTTCACCAGAGCTGGAAGCTGAGCTGTAAATGGTTGCTGTGGCCAGTTTGCACCAGTCTAAATTTTACACCCTTTGATAAATCTCGGCCATAGTCTCTTTAAAACTACTACGCCTATTTGATGCTCATGGATCCTCTGCATTTTCATGTTACCTTGCTAGGAAAAGCACTAGCTTTTCAGAGTGCATTCTCCTCTCTCCTTGTTGGCAAATGGACAATGCTCCGGACAAGTCCGATTGTTCGGCATTTGAATACCAGTGGCTGAAGAAATTGTATGCAGGCCTAGGGAGTCCGGGAAAACAGTCTATGGCTGTATCCATGTTTGAGCATGCTCAAATTGCACTCCTCTCTAGTGGACAGGCTTCTTTCTGGCCTCTCTACCATAAAGCCCAGATTAGTGGAAAGCTGCAGTGATTGTTCCCCTTGGGGATATTTCCTCCATCTGTACACAGGAACTTCACAGCTCAGCCAGCATGACTATCGGGTTCTTTATCAAGGCCCTTCTCTGCCAGTTACTTAGTTCAGTGGGGTGGCCAACTCTGTGGCAAAGTGTGTGTATGTATGAGTCTGTATATACACACACAGCATTTATATTACTTTGTAATATAATAATAATAATAAAGCTATATAACTTTATTGAAGCAATGTATTTAAAAATAAATTAAGTGTGTATTGTGTGTATATAATTCACCTCTACACTAATGTTTGACAATCATGTAGACTTTTGTTGTCAGAAACTGTATGTCTGATTGGGAATGCGTTAAAAATGAAATACTTACACAATTCTGTATTGTTTTAGTGATGTTGAAAGTAAATCAACTGAGAGTATGGAACAAGTTATAGTGAATCCAGAACTGCAAACTCTGAGCTCCTCCGCAGAGGATAGTAGTACTGTGCAAGAAAGAAATGGTGAGGAACTCACACAGGATGCTTGGAAAATGAAGGTAAGAAGTGAACATAAGGAAGTGTGTATTTTTGTAAATTGTAATAGGCCCAGAAATAGATACTAGAACCCTCCAAATTATAACATAAACTCAATGATTCGCTGATCTTCTCAGTTTGCCAGTCCCAAATGTAAACTTAAGACATGTGATTTTCAGTTGGTTCAGTGTATCCAATAAAATTAGTTTGCACATGATAAAGTAATGTGCGTTATATTTAATCAGTGTCTAAGTTGCTTTTTCATTGTTACTGTTTTTGTTGTGAAAACGCAAAAGCTAAAGTTCTTCCGCTATTTTGCAAAAAAATGTAATCGACTACACCATGTAAATTAAAGCACATCACGGTACACAGTATGTATTTCATATTACTGATGTATAAATGCCCACAGATGCCATTTTAAATTCTTGTTTGTTTACGAGGTCACATAGCTAGTGTTCTTGAAATGCTCATTATTGATGCATGCAGTAATACATATTCGTTTTCTAATTACACAGAAGCTTCTAAATTAAATGAGATGGCCTTGTGATGATAAACTCAATAGCTACATTCATAGTCCGATTATGGTTAGGTTATCTCTAACTGGATCTGCATTACTGGATTGGTTGTGGAAAATATATCTAATTCAGACCTTTTGCAGTCCTCAACCACATGTTCTGGTCATGGCAAGCAAAGTAAGATTTAAAGTATACTATTCTTAAACTATATTAAAGGAGAAGTCCAGGCAGAAATCTCTTTTTCACAGGTGCCAGGGAGCGGGAAGATAAAATAAATAACAGGTGGTCACCTCCCCGGCTCCACCGATGATGGCCGCATACCGCTGATGGCTGTCACGGACGAGGTGACCACATGTTATTTCTTTTGTCCTGCCCAGACTTCTCCTTTAAAGGGACAAAAATAGAAAATTACTGATCGGCAGCAATGATTGGCTGATGGGCAGCGAGGGGAGTCGGGAGCTTCGCTGTAGCCTCTGCGCTGAGCAGGCGATGTATGCTTCGGGCCAGGTTGCGGGCGGCAGGGGTTAAAGGGTCCGGCTTACAAATCTGCAGTGGAATGAAAATTCCTCTACGGATATATAACTCATACCTTCACACTACATGAATCGGCAGCGTGAAATCCGCTGCGGATCCACTACGTGTGAAGGCACCCTAAAACAAACAAAAAAACAAACAGTAAAATTCTATATGGCACTTGCAGTTTGCTGCAGCAATTTTCTATTTTTGTCTCTTTGTTAGCCATGGCTGCATGCAAACTGCATAGTGTGAACAAATGTAAGGCTGCATTCACACGTTCAGTGTTTTTCCCGGTCTGTGATTGTGGTCCGGCAGCAACCTCCGTGATCCGTGCAAAACAGTCCGTTTTTCATCCGTTTTGTATCAGTGTCCGTTTTTTTCATGGATCTGTGTTAAAGCATTTTAAATTACATTGATTACATTACATCCGTGTTTTTCACGGATGAACACGGATGTCACATCTGTGTTCCTCCGAGAAAAACACGGATCTCATTGATTTCTATGGGGAATCCTTTCCGTGCATCCATTCCGAGTAATGGCATGTCCTATTTTTTAACGGAACGGATCACGGATCCGTGAAATCACGGAACATCTGAATAGCCCAATAGAAAGCAATGGGCTGTAAAATTGTCCGTGTGCACGGATCCGTGAGCATGGACAACTTCCCGGAACGTGTGAATGCAGCCTTAGTGTGGTAGGCTTTTGGATTGCTTTTTCCTTTTAAAAGCATTTTCCACGATACTAATATTTATTTGTCCATTCTTAAGGGAATTAGTATCCGATTGGAACCCCCATGAATCAGTTGATTAAATGGACTGCAGCCCTCCAACTAGCGCCTTGTCTCCTTTATTGTTTACAAGAACAGCTCTGTACATTTGATACTTAACATGACTTAACTGCAATAACGGTACCCCTACATATGGAGCTGTGCCTGGTAAACCATGAAGGTGATATAGGTCATTCTTGGGACCCCAGGGATCACTTCAGTTGCCTGGTTGTGTGGGTACTGAGAATCGGATCCCAAACAATCTCTTATCCGTGGCCTATGAGCAGAAGAGGCCATCAGTTTGAACACTTCAGATAACTTTTTAAACTGTTAGAAGCAATATCTCTATTCTAGGATAAATTAACAATGTTCTATCAACATTTGCAGTGGTTACATCTAGATCAATTTAACATCCCTATCTAACTTTTCATGTATATTCCTATTTTCTTGGGTCTCTTGCTGACAGGGAACCTGTCAGCTGCATTTCATGTTCAATACTGATGACTGTTAGATAGCTGTTGGGTCATAGGTCAAGAAGACACATGGTACCTTTCTAATACCTGTCTGTGCTTCTGGAACATAGAAAAATGACACTTTGCACTGGGGAACAAAAGCAACAAAAAATAACCAGTTCTGTAGCTCTGTTCTTACCCTAAAACAATACTTTAAAGCATCATGTTTGTTTTTCAATGTTTGTTACTTTTTCCGAAGGACATCGTATCATGCAGAGGATCAAGGAAGACAAGCCAAAAAAGGTGCAGTTTCAGACTGAAGTGTCATCCTGCAACCGTGCGAGGCATGTATAATTCTCTTAAGTCTTAATATAATTTAACATGAATGGGAAGGAAAATATTTATGGAAAGTGAGGGAGCAATTGTTATGAGCCATTTAGTAATGGTTGTATGATTATACCACACAAAGTATAGTAGATAAATGTGGCAGAGTCTATTAGAACATTAATAATTTATTCCAAATGAACAAACCTTCCTTGAAAGATAATGAACTGTTGACCATAAACCCTGTACGTTTTCTCTGTGATTTACTTGTTAACCATTATTTCCTGCTCCTATACACTACACTAAAAGCCTTCTTTGAGCTATCTTTTTTTATTATTTTGAGTTATTACAGAGTGAACTTTTTCTAGTGTTAATGTTGATGATTATGGCTTACAGCTAAGGAAAACCCAAAATTCATAATCTCCAAAAAACTAGATTATATAAGACCGTCTGTAAAAAAAAAAAAAAAAAAAAAAAAAAAACAACCTCAAGCAGCCTGGTTTGTGTGACTCTCCAATCTTCCTCTGGACTCTGGGACCAAAGGCCCAGTTCCACTGATTCCACCATGCTCAGTATCCTGCAGTGAATGAATGAGAGGGCGCGTGTCTCCTTCTTTCCCTATCCGCTCAAAGAAGTGACATGTCAATTCTTTGAGAGGACATCGGCGAGAGTGGACGCGCGTGCGCCCCTCACATTCACTTACTGCAGGAGACTAAGTGTGGCGTAAAGCTCCGCCACGGAATTCTGCTGTTTTTGCTCAGTGTGAACTGGGCCTTTGGTCCCAGAGTCCGGAGGAAGAGTGGAGAGTCACACAACCCAGGCTGCTTGAGGTTGTTGTTTTTTTTTTTTTTTGTTTGTTTTTTACAGTCTGTCTTTCCAAATGAAATGCAATGTTTACTTTCATCTTAAAACAACACCTTTGACCACTGAGCAACAGTCCAGTTCTTTTTCTCCTTTGCCCAGGTAAACGCTTGTCTATTGGTCAGGAGTGGCTTGGCACGTGGAATGCGACAATTGTAGCCTATGTCCTGGATACATCTGTGTGTGGTGGCTATTGAAGCACTGACCCCAGCAACAGTCCACTCCTTGTGAATCTCCCCAAAATTTTTGAATGACCTTTTCTTAACAATCCTATCAAGGCTGGGGTTATTCCGGTTGCGTGTGCATCGTTTTCTACCACACTTTTCCCTTTTCCCACACGTCTCCCTTCCACTCTTCTTTCCGTAAATATGTGTTCATGTAGCACTGTGTGAACAGCCGACTTCTTTAGCAATGACCTTTTAAGGCTTACTCTCCTTGTGGAATGTGTCACTGGCTGCCTTCTGGACATCCCCATGATTGTGTCACCACTGAATCAGACTAAGGGACCCTTTTAAACACTTAGGAAGCTTTTGCAGGGTTGTGGGTTAATTATTCTAATTTTCTGAGATAATGAATTTTGGGTTTTTCCTTGGCTGTAATGATAATCATCAACACTAACCGAAATAAACACTAAAAAAAGTTCCCTCTGTTTGTAATAACTGTATTATATAGGGTCTAAAATTGCAAACACGCATATGCCATGGAGAGGCCAAAGTACAGTGTATGTCTGTCCCTGCATGAGGCCACCTTATCGTGGTTGGGATGTTTTACACTATTTGTAAATGGTAACCAAGAGCCTCATTATTTGTATGGAGATTTTTTTTTAGCAGTTAGTGGGCTGTTTTTACCGATTTTCAGTATTTTGCGATTAGCGGTGAGCTGTTGCAGTTTTTGTGTTTCACTTTTTGAATTAAATTACTAGAAAAAAAATAACTTTTTGATGACATTCCAATTTGTTGAGATGTACTTGTAAATCCAAATATCTTTTTAATCTCATGCTAACTCTGATGATTTGTCTCACTAAAAGCTCATTTACCCAGTGTTAGGATATAGATGGTCCCCAGGGGTCTGTTTACATTTGTCATCCTTACCATTTTATTGCAGTTCCTGTAATTTTTATGGTAAGCTTACTGGAATCTATTCTTGATGTAACAAATAGGAGATCTTTTTGAACGGCTCCAACTCAGTTGTTGTGGATCTGCTATAATTTGAAACCATGGTACTAATCTGAACTGATTCCAGTATGTGCAAGAGTTAGTTATTTTAAAGTGTCTCTGTACCCACAATCTGCCCACCCCAAACCACTTGTACCTTTAGATAGCTGCTTTTAATCCAAGATCTGTCTTGGGGTCTGTTTGGCAGGTGATGCAGTTATTGTCCTAAAAAACAACTTTTAAACTTGCAGTCCTGTGTCAAACTGGCGTGGCCTAGAGTACCTGTGCCCTAACCTTACACCGTCCCTCCTCCCTACCCTCTTCATCATTAGAAATGTGCAGTGTTCTCACAGCTGATGAATAGGAGACAATCTGCCTGGAGCATTCCTAATGATGAGGAGGGCGGGGAGGAGGGACAGAGAGGGTGTGCCAGCCTAATGCATACACAATCTAAGCCACGGCCGTTGGGCACAGGTCTGTAAGTTTTAAAAGTTGTTTTTAGGACAATAACTGCATCACCTGCCGAACAGATCCCAGGACAGATCTTGGATTAAAAGCTGCTATCTAAAGGTACAAGCGATTTAGGGTGGGCAGATTGTGGGTACAGAGTCGCTTTAAGGCATAAATAAGATCCTTCATGTCCAATCTAATCTTTCCAAATATTGAAAATCCTTTGATTTGAACAAAGCAAGGCAAACTCTGAGTTATAAGGTATTAGAAACTAAAATTTATTGTTGTCCTCCGCTGCCTTATATTTTCCAGAATCTCATCAATATTCTGAAATCTCTTCCCTTTCAATAAGGGATTTTAATTGGGAAATGCCTGAAGTCGCTGGGTGCCAAATATAGGTGACTGAGGGTCCATTTACACAGAAAGATTATCTGACAGATTATCTGCCAAAGATTTATAGCCAAAGCCAGAAACAGACTCTAAACAGAGATCAGGTGATAAAGGAAAGCCTGAGATTTCTCCTCTTTTCAAATCCATTTCTGGCTTTGTCTTCAAATCTTTGGCAGATAATCTGTCAGATAATATTTCTGTGTAAATGGACCCTGATTCTTTCCCATCTTTAAAGCATTTGTGTCCTAATTGTTTACGCTGCACTCATTGCATCTCCTTGAAAGCCCTCTGCATTACCTGACTCCAAGCTTCTGACTCCCCGCTGACCAGAACAGTGAAGTCATTGGTCGCTCATGTCATTTCAGTCCACCTTACTTGGGTGCCAGAAATATTTGATGCTGCACAAATCATTCTCATTATAGTAACAATGCCTGGCTACATTTCAGACACCATTATAAACCACTACACCACAATAACGGAAAAAAACTGTGTTTAAATGTGCATGCAATAGTCATATTGTTTGATTTCGTGTTTTAGTACGAAAAGAAAAGAGGCACAAAAGTTGCTTTGGCCCATCGCTGACATCATTGCTGGGAAGAGTTGCATCTTTACAACACCAAGTATCAGTATTACAGAAAGGGAAACAGGCAGCAATCGCTTCTATGAATGAGTTGAAAAAAGATAAAATAAAACTAGCGTCTGATCTGCAGCTGGCACACCAAAGACTTCAAATCAGCAAGCAGATGGCAAAGGTAAGGAATGTACTTTGCTTAGCATGTAACAGGAAGATTATTACTGAAATAATTACTGTGCTTAAATAAGACACCAAGCACATCAATATTGTGTGTTTTATGTTCGGTTCTGGATTTCTATGCCTCTGGCAGGCTGAAGAATATTAATGTAACATGCACTTTATTCCTGTCAAACAAACGAGTAGATTATTGACCCCAGTGCTTTAATGTAATACTGTATGCTGTAATAGCGCCTTATGTATTACTATGAACAATCTTTTTTAAGAATCTTTCTGTGAGTTTCCATCTGGCCACAGACACTCGTCTCCCCTGTTGTAGTCAGGAGAATGGATTTTCTCCGGAGGCAAATGCTATTTGGTGGGCAGCTGTTGTTTCTGTTGATGGTGCGCTGAGTCTGCACTTTGATAAGTAACAGTAGCACTACCGATTACTCACTATGGTGCAATGTCTTCTATTACGGTAGATGCCAAATCAGCATGTATTACAGTGGCAAGAAGCAAATGCAGAATAGAAATGTTAAAGGAATAAAATATTGGGGGAAGGGGGTGTCGGCAACTGACCCAGAAGGCTTCCAGGTCCAGTAAGATATAAGGAATAATTTCCTCTGGATTTTTAGTATTTCTGCCATTAGTTTTTTTTTTTATGCCTACTCTCAAATTTGTCTTTATGTATGTTCTTGGGCAGCAGGGGTGGGGGTTATGCACTAAGGCTCCCATTGGCTTCAAAGACTTGACATGTTACTACTGTTCAACCCATAAACTGCAGTTTTGGGCAGCTGCTGTTTTGGATGCAGAAGTTAGCATGTTTTCCGTATCGAAAACAAACAGCATGTCTTCTGCCCATGTGAACAAAATGCCCAAAATGTCTAGAAATTTGTTGCTGGGACAAAGTTATTCCTTATGAACATTTAAATGAATAAAAACTGATTTTTAAACTAACCTTAAAAAAATTATATTATGTTTTCAAAGCAAACAGGTATTTTTTTGATTTAGGTGGAAATGTTTTTTAAAGTGAATCTGCAACCAGGCAGACTGCTTTAATAAAATTTTTTTGTTACTCATTGCACTGTGCCCCAAATTTTCACATAGGGTGCCATACAGAAGCATACACCATGCACAAATTGCATTGCTTTCTGACATACGCACCATGGGGCAGATTTATCAAACATGGTGTAAAGTGAAACTGGCTCAGTTGCCCCTAGCAACCAATTAGATTCCACTTTCCATTCCTCACAGACTCTTTGGAAAATGACAGGTGGAATCTGATTGGTTGCTAGGGGCAACTGAGACAGTTTTACTTTACACCATCTTTGATAAATCTCCCCCCATTTTATGCATTTTAACCATAATGATTTGGGTATGCATTTTACCCATGAGATACATAAAAAAATCCATAAACTTCCTGGACATCACCATTAGTATTGATGATAACTTCACCGTTCAGACAGACATATTCCGCAAACCCACAGCAACAAATAACTTACTACATTGGACAAGCTGGCACCCCACTCCATTAAAGAGTGGCATACGATCAGGCCAATATTTCCGTGCAAAACGGAATTGTTCCAATGAACAGGACTTTCAGAGAGAATGTCAGAACTAATATACACATTTTACCACCCAGAGTTATCCCAAGAAGTCCCTTAAAAAAGCTTACCATAGAGCCTGTTCAAGTGACCGGACGGTCCTGCTGGCAAACACAACAGGGAGGCAAGAGACCAGCAAGGTTATAAGATGCATCGGCACGTACGATGCTGATGCTTTGGAGGTCAAAAGAATCCTCCAGAGACATTGGAGGATCTTAACATTGTATGAAGATATTAAAGAAGTAGTGGGTCAGAGGCCTAATATTACTTACCGTAGAGGCAAAAATCTCAGGGATCTGCTAGTTCATAGTCACCTGTCAATTGAACGCATCGGTAACAATCCCGCATTGGTAGGCTCCTTTGCCTGTGGGCATTGCGTGTTTTGCCAATACATGTCTAAGACTAATGATTTTGTAAACCCAGTGGATGGTACGATTTATACTATCAGGCAGTTTATTAACTGCAGCTCCAAAGGAGTAATATATGCCATAAAATGTGGCTGTAATAAACTTTACATTGGCAAGATCATCCAGGAACTACGAAGACGGTTGTCTAAACATTTGAGTTCCATTAGGACATCTCAGGATACACCTTTGTCAAGACATGTACTGTATATGCTTTTCATAATGGTAATTTTAGTCACCTAAGAGTCTGGGGCATCTGTCAGCTAAAATTAGGACCCCGTAAAGGTGATTTGGACATGCAATTACTTCGTGAGGAAGCGAGATGGATCTTTCGCCTGTCAAGTCTTGGCCCTAATGGTCTTAATGAGGGTTTTTCTTATGCCGCTTTTTTGTAGATTATCATTTGTGTTATTTGTG
Organism: Dendropsophus ebraccatus; assembly: GCF_027789765.1. NCBI lineage: Eukaryota > Metazoa > Chordata > Amphibia > Anura > Hylidae > Dendropsophus > Dendropsophus ebraccatus. The sequence goes on along the minus strand of NC_091456.1, from coordinate 78,404,068 downwards.
TCAGCATTAAGTATTCTTCACTATATATATATATATATATATATATATATATATATATATATATATATATATAATTATTATTAGTAATGTGAGTGTCTATTTTTCCTGGATTTGTTTTGGAGTTTTGAATATTGCAAAGAGGTATGCCACCTCTTACACAGGCCAATGAGCATTGAGGTTAGATAAGGCTGCACTTAAAAAGGAAGCAACCCTGCAGACTGGCTGCAGATGACAAAAGATACTGGTCACACTAGTTTTTGGAGGTTGTCGTTTAGTCTGTGTGTAAGTGGTGCGTTATGTATGCCACCTCACACAGGACAATGAAAAGTGAGAGTCTATGCAGCTTTACTACAAATCAAAGCAATACAATGTACAACAACAACAGCAGCAGCACCAGCCACAAAAAAAAAAAAAATAGTACTGACTTAATAGTAATAGGGCTTCTTTGGGGTGTGTATGCACCACCTGCTGTCCCCTTTTTGCCATTGGTTGATTGCCACAGTGTGCAGCTAAGATCTTGGTAGCTGTACTGCAAGTCCCAGCCAGCAGTCTGGAGTCCTCAAAAAAAAAATAAAGATTTTAAGCCCTTACAAGGGCTGTTGGGTTCTTTCTCTAGTATGCCTGCCTACAGGAACGCTAATTCCCTCCCTAACGCTCTACCTGAAAATCGGCAGCTCTGTCCCTAATCGCTTCCAGCATGCATGTGAGGCGAGCACCGCTGGCCCCGATTCTTATATGCCCGGGTCCTCTGATCTGGCCAACCAATTGCTGTTTTCGACATGTATGGGTCCCACGTCATCGCACGATGTACCAAAGAGTCTCCTGCATGTTGATTGGCTGAGAAATTGCGCCCAAACTTACAGGAAAAGGATGATGCCATTTTCTCGAGTATCGCAAGAAGCTTGTCCGAGCGTCGAGTACTTTCGAGTACCTTAATACTCGAACGTGTACCAAGCTTGGACGAGCATGCTCGCTCATCAGTGTAAGTAAACCATTTAAATGGTCACTATTGTTTCAATAAACCTTGTATGATTTAGTAATATAAGCACGAAACCTAATAGTGTATCGTAAAATAAATAAAGCCTCTTGCCACTTATCAGGCTTCTTTCCTTTTCCCCTTAATTTATCTTCCACTCTGAAAAGATGCTAAAACTTCATTTTGAGACAGATCAGTTCACTGAAGATCAAGGTTACATGCTGCCCATAGTCTTCTAGGGCAGTGATTTTCAACCTTTTTTGAGCCGCGGCACACTTTTTATACTTAAAAAATCCCAGGGCACACCACCAACCAAAATGGCACAAAATGACACTAAAACAGTACATATTATACATATAGTTAATAATATAGATTCTAAATGTATTTATACTCACTCTGTTTTCTTCTCCCCCCTGTGCTTCTCTCCTGTGCTTCTCTCCACCATACTTCTCCCCCCTACTTCTCTCCTGTGCTTCTCTCCACCATACTTCTCCCCCCTGCTTCTCTCCTGTGCTTCTCTCCACCATACTTCTCCCCCCTACTTCTCTCCTGTGCTTCTCTCCACCATACTTCTCCCCCCTGCTTCTCTCCTGTGCTTCTCTCCCCCATGCTTCTCCCCCCTGCTTCTCTCCACCATACTTCTCCCCCATGCTTTTCTCCCCCATGCTTCTCTCCACCATACTTCTCCCCCCTGCTTCTCTCCTGTGCTTCTCTCCCCCATGCTTCTCTCCACCATACTTCTCTCCCCCCTGCTTCTCTCCACCAAACTTCTCTCCTTCCTGCTTCTCTCCGCTATTTCTCTCCCCCATCCCCATGTTTCTCTCCCCCCTGCTTCTCTCCCCTGTTTCTCCCCCATCCCCAGGTTTCTCTCTCCCATTGTTTTCTCCTGTTTCACAGGGGCACCATAGTTTGGGGAACTTTCCCCGCGGCACACCCGACCATGTGTCGCGGCACACTGGTTGAAAATCACTGTTCTAGGGAATAGTAGTTTGCTGCAGAGAAGCACACACATACACTGCTGAAAGCTCTCGTTCCTCATTCACAGCATTATAGCAGTTCGTCTTCACCCACCAGCTCAGGGACAACTGATTATATCACAGATGAAAATATAAAAATAAAATATTAAACATGGAAGTTATATAATAACGTTAAGGACCCAATTGGAGCTTCTCTGTATGAAAATTAGACTTAAAGTGTAACTGTCATTTCAGGGTCATTTTCTTTTAAAACATTAAATATCTATAGTACAAGCTATTTTAAGAAACTCTGTAATAGGTTTTATTTACTAAAAGAGTTTCCCTCTGTACTGAAAAAGCAATCTCCCAGCCTCCCCCCTCACATCAAATGAAGCAGGATTTCTGTCTACATTATCTGGCTATGGAGAGGGGAGGGGCTGTTAGGAGTGACTGAGCACGGAGCAGTCCTGCACAGCACAACACCCTGCAATCTTCTCTCAGTGAGTTCATAGATAAGCACTGACCTTTCTGACCCCAGAATCCTGCGTTTTAGGTGCCCAGACAGTCTACAAACAGCTGACCTTCATGTCACCTCTTCCTGCTCCCTCATTTCCCTCGGCCCCTCCCCCCTCCATAAGGATAGAATGGGAAAGCAGAGCCCGTCTTCACTGGCTTCTCTGAGTTCAGTGATTACTGTGTTTTGTTGGTTGATTTTTCATTGCCCCAACTAGCCAGAATCCTACCCCACACTGGCGAGGGGCAAATACCCCAAAACGGCTGTCTGTGGGTGGAGGCCTGCCTTTGCAAGCCCTTGTCATGATCACAATACTCGCACCTTGAGTTAGACATTGACAAAAGGGGCCACCCTGTTGTTTCCCTGTCTATGTTCCAATACTCGCAACCGAGTGGGACTTAAGGGGTTATTTATCAGGGTGGTGTGGTGCTCTCCCCATCATGGAGGCACCCCGTTGGCAACAGGCTAGAAATATCTGGTTATCCCGTGTTTTGAGAATCGTAACTGAGGCTCCACGGACTCTTGTCCTCCAGCAGGTTGCCGTGTATATCCCCTCCCGATTTCTCTCCTGCCGGGCACTGATCTCACTGATCAGTACCGACAGGAGAAGGGAGAGGACTGCAGCCTTCCGGACCATGAGGGAAGGTGTCAGGGTGGTCTGACTGTGTCGGGCTGCCCTGTCTCCTGTATATAAGACGCAGGCACTTTTTAGCAAGATATTTTTTTGCTAAAAAGTGTGTCTTGTAAAGCGAAAAATACGGTAATTTTCTCGTGCAATTCCCATTTTAAAACATATGGATTTCACATATGGCTTATCCCTCTCATGACCTTCCTTTATGAGCCGGTGCATAAAGGGTAACAGCAACTTACGCTGTGGCTGAACTAGCCAATTCATGTAATACATTTGAATGACCATGTATAATATACCACGTATACACATTTGCCCAGCAATAACAGCTAATCTGATTGACTAATGATTGGAATGCCAAGTTATGTAAGAAGCTAACAAAAAGTGAATGTGAAAAAAAAAATCCTCCTTTTCCAGTTAAGTCCTATATTAGTCCAGAAAAAGTGTGTGTGTGTGTGTAGGGGTGGGGGGGTAGAACTACAATGTTATTTATCCCACAGTAAATGACATTTAAGAAATGAAAAAAAAAAAAAAAATGCCGTAATACCTTTTTTTTTTATTACCTTGCCTCCAAAAAAAAGCAGAACAGCAGTGATCAAAAGCAAGGGTGGTACCGATAAAAACTACTGCAAAAAAACAAGCAAAAAATGGCAAAAAATTTAAAGCGGTTATGGCTGTCAAAATATGGCACCACAAAAAAGTGACCACTGATATGACTTGGGGATGACAAGACAAAAACACAGTTTTTACATGTTTTTGTCCAAGATAACAATTTCCAAGATATTGAGGGGCGCCTTATGTCACCCTGCATGCTCCTCCATGTCCGCATCCCCTTCAGTCCTCCCGGGATTCTGGGCCGTTGTCCAGGTTTGCCTATGCTGGTCTCCTCAATTGCATGACACGTGACACTCGGTGAAGATGGGACTATGGGGAAGATTTATCAAACATGGTGTAAAGTAGAATTGTCTTAGTTGCCCCTAGCTACCAATCAGATTCCACCTTTGATTTTTCAAAGAATCTCCCTCTGTGGATACCAGATTAGGCTCACAACAACGTACGAGGATTGTACGAGATCATGCCGCCATAACTTGTTATGCTATCTGCTTTTATAAGGAACGTTGGCATGGAGTCACTGGAGTCACTGTTAGTGAACTTTCTTAACAATTAAGAATCCAAATCCTGATGATCTACAATATGAACAGTAGGAGCACTATCCGAAACTCGAGCAGCTTAAAAATGTTTTGGGCACTTATGATCCACAAATATTGCAGCCCCTGGTCTTGAAGTGCCTCTAGAGTGACTGTCACCTTGGAACCCAGAGACTAACCTGTATAACTTTCTGATACTAGTTGATTTAAAAACATTTTTTTTTCTCCAAAGTACCCCTTTAACTGGTTTATGTGTCATGACTTTCTTTCTTACAAACAAAAAAATTAAAGTTTAGAAAAATGCACATTTGTTCAATTTTTATCAAAATTGGGTTTTCCTCAATCAAATGCTCAATATAATCGATCAAAATTTACCACTAACAAGGTACAATATTTCAGAAAGAAAAAGTCAATGGGATAAGTTCAAGCATAAATTGCCATATAAATTGAGAGAGGTCAAATTTGAAAAATTGGTTTTACAGACCTACTCAGCTTTGTCATTAAGGGGTTAAAGGTATTTCCCACTCTGTTTTAAAAAATGTTACAAAGGCAAATGGGGGAGGTAGCCATACTTACATTCTTACTTCCTGCCACATCACACTTCCTCCATGGTTAAGAGTCTATTGCAATTTAGACTTCACATAATAGAGTCTATACATACATCCCAAAAGAGATAAATTGCAAGCCCCAGAACAGTGCGGGTATCTACTGTACTCTGCCGCTACCTATGATAAGGTGAATTGGATATTTGTGAGTGCTTTGGGATGCACATAAAGCTTTTATATATTTAAGGGTTAAACCATGCAAAAAAATGCAAAACATTCCAGGAACTTCGTAAAGGAATTGTCATGGGTTTGATTATTTACCTGTCTAGCTAAACACCACGTGATGTATGAAATCATTTGCAATGTAGTGTTTTTCCTAAAATAAGTTAATTATACTAATGAAGTGTGATTGGACTCTAGTCTTTAAGGGCGATCCATGAGCAGTCTGAAGTCAACCCCTGGGTTGTCCATGCCGCCCTAGGAAAGTTTTCTTATAAATAAACTGAGCTTTCTGGAACTACTTAGAGAGAGACTCCATATAACACAAATTTGCGTGTCTGTGTTTCTCCCTCCCCAGCACTGGCCCCTCCACCAAGGGGAACTCTTATTTGGTTCTCACAGGCATCTAAGTCTAGGCTTATGGTCAAGAAGCCTACCTAAAAATTGTGTCAACAGTCCGCATAAGACATGCCGTAAACCAATCGGCGACTGAGACAGGACACTGCTGCAGCTGCTGATTGGCTGACAGGCACATCTTGCACTTACCACCAACCAGGTAGTGCAGTGAAGAAGGTATGTATGGTTTCCCCAACCCCTCTTCAACTGCCTTAGTGACATTTTTAAACTGACACACAGTGTGGAAAGTTCTATTCAGAGCTTAGAGGGGCATATATCTATACCTATACCTATCTTTACCATTTGTCATTGACCAAATATTTCTTTTACTTCTAGTAACATTTTTATCATTTGCATTTGTATGTACTTTATTTGTTTTCTCAATAATCTATGGCACATGGTGCACTTTAACTTCAGTTTTTTTTTGTATCAACATATGCATCTTTCATATCCACATCTCTGAATGATCCCCAAAAGATTGTATTGTTGGCAGAAGCTAGAATACTATAGACAGAGACAGATGTTTTTCTAGTTTGTTCTTTTTAATCCTATAAAAATCCCATAGGATAGTATCACATGTAGATGGTACATTTATAAATATTCTACAAGTTTTAACATAGATTTTGTAGTTTACTCAACCTGGTACCCAATCTATTATAGGTATTAACAAAGCAAATTATTCTGTTTTTACACAAGGCATCAGGTTATAAAGTCCAACTAATAATTATTTTAATTTTGAGATCTATGCAACAACAGTAAACCTCTGAAATGGGGAACAACATGCACAATCCATATTTTAGTGCCAATAATATATTTTATATTTGTTTACATTTTTTATATTGAACTATAAGTTTGTTAATCTGTTTAGCAACTACATTAAAGTATAAAATGAGGTTGTTTTGCTGTGTATTAGACTCCTCTGTGGAGAAGATATTAATACTAGCTGAAGTAACTGGCACACAGTTATTTAGCTTGTCACTTAAATAAATCCTTATACTGAAGAAGGTGACAAGAACACAGTATTTTCTTACACAGAGCAGCTGATGATTCTTTTGTTTTAGATTTTAGAATATTCCTCTCAATTGATGTATCTGAAGGGAGCTGACTGTTTAAGAAGGATGGTGATACAAACTGCAGTTTTTTATGCTTGGACAGCAATGGCTCAGCAGTTGCGTCTGTCTATAATACTAGTTTTATGTCCAAAAATCAAAGGTCTGTATAGATGATATAACTGTTGCAAAAAAAGGAAGAAAAACAACAAGATTGCTTCTGCAGCTTTTTGTTTAAAATGTATATCCGGAAAAAAAAAAAAAAGTAATCAAAGAAATCTGCCCCCAACCAGCTACATAGGTGAAAAAATAAAAGCATCATGGCTTTTACAAAGTGAGGAGTTGACCTAGATGTCCATGTATTATAAACTTATGGTCGTGAAGGCGTTAAAGGCAGTATATTATCCATATTTTTATGGAATTAAAACATAAAAGCATTCCTCTTTAAACTATTTATTTTCTGATTTAAAACTTGCCTGAATTGCTGTTAACAGCGTTTATGCAGATGATTTACAGCAGTGACATATACCACAGAAAACAGCAGTCTGGAACTGACTCGTTGACTTGTATGAGAGTGTTTTCTTGGCAAGCTCTGTGACATGCGCTTAGGTTACTCAGCAGAGAGGAGGAGTGGTTGATCTGTGGTCATCACCTCCTATAAACTATAACTCCTATCACACTGCATTTTTTGTTGAAAAATTGGATGGAAAAACAAATGCATTTGTGTGCACCTGAGATATATATATATATATATATATATATATATATATATATATATATATATATATATATATATATATATATATATATATATATCTGTCTTTGTACTTGTAGTGATGAGGAGGGGAATGTACAGTAGCTGTAGCGAGCCACACATGATTTTTGAATTGAGCAGAATTGCAGTAAACCTTTTGAGATGACCACTCAAAATTGCATGGGAAAGTTGTTGTGACCAGTATAAATAATACATAGTGGAACTGAAATTTGTCACAGGAAGTGTGGACTTCTCAAATATGGGGTCTTTTGACGTTCTCAAAAAAGACTCTTACATGTGATAGTCTGAGTCATGGGAGTTCTTTTTTGCCTTCCTCTGGATCAACACATTAGGGCTATACTGTAGGTTAAACTTGATGAAGGCCAACCTTCTTAACTATGTAACTCTGTAAAATCACTGTGGCTCAAAATCACTTTTCAGCACTTGGGTGCATGGATTTTCTATTTACTAAGTAAAGATGTGGTTATGTAGTTGGGCTCTCTAGAATGTGATGTTTTGCTTGCAAAATGTGTCCCTCTGTCTATCCTGTTTTACCTGTTTGTATATATTTTGATACCTGGTAAAATATGATGCATGTTTTAATATGCTTTCAGTTTCCAGGAATGGTTAACAGCTATGTGGGAAACTTTTTATAGACTATCTGCAAATCAACCTAATGATGCGTTTGGTAAGGTGTAAGAATTCAGAACAGGCTTCACTTGATCAGCTCTATCCCCTGGCTTTCTTTACCACTTAATCTCTTGCTTTACTCTGCCTGCCATACTTTGTCTTGGATTTCTGTTGGTGTAATTGGTCTACTCAAGAACGTTGAACCGTATGACTTTGAGAGGAGCCAAAAGATTTAACATGCAAAGTGCTGAATTTAAATAAAATGGAAATAGACTTGCCTCTGCAGATATTATATTCTACAGAATGTCTAGAATATTTTTGAAACCTTTCTTCCCCAAATTAAAAAAAAAAGTATAATTATGTAAATAAATGTCCTTTTTGAGCCCTCATCCAGAAGCTTTGATAACTATTGAAATTTTTGAAATAAATTAAAAAGAAAAACTTTAAAGGGTTATCTGACCAGTGATTGCTTGCTTAGCCTATCACTAACTGAAGTGGGGCAGCGCAGAGGACAGTGATTAGCTGAGCAGAATTAAATGACAGGAACACTTTAAGACAACCCTAAGGGCTCTGTAAACTCTCTTTATGGGACAAAAATTAAAGAACTCCGGTCACAACTGAAAATCGGATACAGGCAGGGGGGAACTAAAGAATGTATACTTAAACGTCCCCCCACGGCCCTGGGTCACTACCTTTCTGACACCCGCCGGACTCTGATTTCTCCAAGCTACCTGCTACATCACAATCGGAGGGAAAATACCCACTCAGCCAGTCAGTGACTGCAGTGGTGTCCCGCAGGCAATCCTGAGCCGGGGTCATGATGTTACAGGAGTGGGGACTAGAGAAGGCCAGTGGTGATACGGGGGCAGTAAGTATACATTCTTTATTGTGTTCTACTTTAAAGGTGTTACCCAGTGTTAGACATCTTGCTGCTTTTATGTAGAAAACAATAAAGAGCCTATACTTACCTGTCCACGTTTCTCCAGTGTACACTTGTGGTGTTGCTCGTGTCCCCCGCTGACTGCAGCGCCTCCACATCTGAGACAAACTCATCTCGGGAGTGAAAACCAACTCAGCCGTTATTCAGTCACAGTGTGTTGGTATTTGGTCAGGTCTGGTATGGTGGTGTTATCCAGTCACAGTATGGCAGTATTGGTCAGGTCTGGTATGGCGGTGTTCTCCAGTCACAGTGTGGCGGTATTGGTCAGGCCTGGTATAGTGGTGTTATCCAGTCACAGTATGGCGGTATTGGTCAGGTCTGGTATGGCAGTGTTACCTAGTCACAGTATGGCGGTATCGGTCAGGTCTGGTATGGCAGTGTTATTCATTCAGAGTGTGTCGGTATTGGTCAGATCTGGTATGGCAGTGTTATTCAGTCACAGTGTGTCGGTATTGGTCAGGTCTGGTATGGCAGTGTTATTCAGTCACAGTGTGTCGGTATTGGTCAGGTCTGGTATGGCGGTGTTATCCAGTCACAGTATGGCAGTATTGGTCAGGTCTGGCAGTGTTATCCAGTCACAGTATGGCGGTATTGATCAAGTCTGGTATGACAATGTTATCCAGTCACAGTATGGCGGTATTGGTCAGGTGTGGTATGACAGTGTTATCCAGTCACAGTAAGGCGGTATTGGTCAGGCCTGGTGTGGCGGTGTTATCCAGTCACAGTATGGCAGAATTGGTCAGGTCTGGTATGGCGGTGTTCTCCAGTCACTGTGTGGCGGTATTGGTCAGGTCTGGTATGGCGGTGTTATCCAGTCACGGTATGGCGGTATTGGTCAAGTCTGGTATGGCAGTGTTTTCCAGTCACAGTATGTTGGTATTGGTCAGGTGTGTTATGACAGTGTTATCCAGTCACAGTGTGGTGGTATTGGTCAGGTCTGGTATGGTGGTGTTATCCAGTCACAGTATGGTGGTATTGGTCAGGTGTGTTATGACAGTGTTATCCAGTCACAGTAAGGCGGTGTTAAATGTGACGTGTGGAGCTGTTACCTATCAATCCTGATGCTTATTGGTGAGTGAGGATGGGGCGTCTTCAGGTTTAGTGCTTAGGGCAGCAGGAGCTGGTAATACTGCTCTGTATACATGGACTGTATAGATGGATTAGGGGGTCCTGTATACATGTACTGTATAGATGGAATAGGGGGTCCTGTATATACATGTACTGTATAGATGGAGTAGGGGGTCCTGTATATACATGTACTGTATAGATGGAGTAGGGGGTCCTGTATACATGTACTGTATAGATGGAGTAGGGGGCCCTGTATACATGTACTGTATAGATGGAGTAGGAGGCCCTGTATACATGTACTGTATAGATGGAGTAGGGGGCCCTGTATACATGTACTGTATAGAGGGATTAGGGGGTCCTGTATACATGTACTGTATAGATGGAGTAGGGGGTCCTGTATACATGTACTGTATAGAGGGAGTAGGGGGCCCTGTATACATGTACTGTATAGATGGAGTAGGGGGTCCTGTATACATGTACTGTATAGATGGAGTAGGGGGTCCTTTATACGTGTACTGTATAGGTGGAGTGGGGGTCCTGTATACCTGTAGTGCCCTGTATATACATGTACTGTATAGTTGGAGTAGGGGGTCTACCAGTTATTACTGTGGATGTTGTGAGGCAGCTTCCCTAGCAACCATTCAGTTTCCAGCTCCCTGTGAAAGCAGTAATCCTATTTGTTGCTAAGGCCCCAACTGCCGTGTCTGCTGCAGCTAATTATATCACCTGTGTGTGCAGTGAGAAGATTTTCCCATTCATTTCTATGGGGCGCTCTTTCCCCTCCCCCTCCCCCTCCCCTCCTGAACATCTGGCGAAGACGGGACCTTCGCTCTAACCTGCCCGGGCACCCAATGTATCTGTGTGCCAAATTTGGGGTCAAACGGTTCAGGCGTTTAGAAGTCTATTAAGGACAGACAGACAGACAGACTTTGATTTTTACGATATAGATAATTTTGTTATAACAAATCTAACAATCTTCATTATTATTTGAGTATTTGTTTTTATTGGTATCTGTTAGATTTAATCACTATACCGTCTTTATAACATTCCCACTCTGTTCACAGCTGTATGTATAATACTGGTGTGTGTAAGTGAGAAGTGAAACTGCTACTAAACAATGTTTAAAAAAAATAGAAGTGTTAATAGTTTATTTTACTAATGAACAAAATGCAAAGTGGATAAACAGAATAGAAATCTACATCCAATCAATATTTGGTGTGATCACCCTTTGTCTACAAAACAGCATTGGTTTTTCTATGTAAACTTGCACCGCTTGTAAAGGAACTTGGCAAGGACATTTTCCCAAACATCCTAGAAAAGTAACCACAGCTTGTCTGTGGGTGTAGGCTTGCTCACATCCGTCTGTCTCTTCATGCACCCTCACAGGCTTGATAATGTTGAGATCAGGGCTCTGTGGGGGCCATATTATGACTTCCATGACTCCTACTGTAAAATTATTTTTAAAGCCAGATCAGATCCCTTTCAGATGGTACATGATGGATCTGCCTGTAGTTTGCATTTAGGACACCATTAAGCGCTGCACTCACATTTCCACCGCTTAAAGAGAATGTACCATCAGGTACATCCTCTTTAATATGACCCACGGATACAACGGCGCAGTCATGGGGAAGCCGGTGCCGCAGTCCATTTTTTGAACCACGGCCCAATTCCCGTGTACGGCGCCGTTCTATCCATGGGTACCGAGCCTGGGCTAAGGCACTGAAGGCGGGCCAACCCCCCCCCCAGCCTGGGAGGGAATTCCCTCCCCTTTATGACGTTATTCATAAGCACCGCGCTGTAATGAATCAGCCGAGCGGTGCTGTTACTACAGCGCGGCACATATGAATACAGTCTCCCCCACTCCCAGCATCTATTTACAAATGCTGTCCGGCCGCGGGGGGACTCCGGTACATGCATTCCACGTCCGTGATCCGTCAGGATCACAGAACGCGGGAATGCAGCCTTACTTTCCTTGTTTCCAGGTCAAGAGTATGGCTTTTTGGGCACAAACCCCTTTTGGCTTGTTTGGTGTACCTGGGTGGCACTGCTGGACATCTGATTTGAAAATGATGTAAGAATGCTGTGTCCTTGATCTAGTTCACCAAGTTTCCTTGGCTAACAGCCCTCAGCATTGCACATTTATTTGTCCCTCTTTCAGGGCCGTATCAACAGCTGCTGCTGCCGTAGGCGCTAAACTTGAAGGCGCCCTATCTTGACGAGGGTGGTTTCGGCCACATGCATTTCTCTACATGTAGAAACATTGACTGAATCGTGTTTTTCATGATTTTTAACTACTTAAAACATAAACTGTCACTGGGTAACACTGCTATACCAGACCTGACCAATACTCCCCCCCCCCCCCCCCTCTCGAAAAGACACCAGACTTACTGGCAAGTCAGAACAGGAGGTATGAGACTAAAACAATAAAAACAAAAAAAAAATATTTCCTAGGCACCTAGGACCATGGCACCGGACCATGGGTGCCTAGTGGTCAATACAACCCTGCCCTCTTTAAAAGAGTTTGTATAGCATATCCTATAACCCCAGTCTGCTTCGAGACGTTTTCTTTGGAGAGACCTGCATTTCCCACACCTGTCCCAGACTTTTGCACAGTACTGTATATGAAACAGAAGATGGCAGCATTCCAAAAATGATTTCAGAAAGGAAAAACAGAAACTTTATTCATCCATATACTGATTAGTCATAACTAGAGATGAGCGAATCTCAAGGACGCTCAAGAAGTTGGATGCTGCCCGAAGGAGTCCTGGAAAACATGGATACAGATATGGCTACCTAGCGCTGCATCCAACTTCTGCAGCCACTGGTAATCAAATGCTGCATGCTTGGATTTGCATGAACCCGAGCATGCTCAAGATTCGCTTGTCTTTTGTCATAACATTAAAACTAACTGCCTTATGTTGTGTAGTTTCCACCATATGACCAAAATTTCACTAACTCATCAAGATTAGGCTATTAAGGGGGTCAACCCTGGTTTGTCTTTTTTTCTTTTTTTTTGGAGGGGGGGGGGACTGGCAAGTGCAGCCTAAAGGGGTGTGTTCAAAATTAAAACAATTTATCCTCTGTTTAAAGCATAGGGCATAAGTGTCAGATTGCAGGGGACCAACTACTGGGACCAGCACCCCCCACAATTTTTATTCATTGTCTAAGGACTGGTGGCTGTTCTTAAGATAATGAAGGGGTCTTAACAGCAGACCTGTGGATAGGGGATACATTATTTTAACTCATTGTCTAAGGACTGTGTGTGGCAGTTAGTAGCGTGGGTTTGCAGCACCCGGGGCAAGGCAAAGTATTGTTCCCCTAGTGCCCCTGATATTGTAGTTAACCCCCAGTGATGCCCCTTGTAGTCTAGTTAACCCCCAAGTCATGCCCCTTGTAGTCTAGTTATCCCCCCAAGTGATGCCTTTGGTAGGCCTAGATAGCTACCACAGTCATGTCCCTGGTAGTCTAGTTAACCCCTCCCCCCTAGTGATGTCCCTAGTAGCCTAGTTAACCCCCTCCAGTCATGTCCCTGGTAGCCTAGTTAACCCCCCCCAGTGATGTCCCTGGTAGCCTAGTTACCACCTCTCAACCCCCCCGCACGGCCCGCAGGAGAAGGAAGACGTGCGCCGCTCTGGGGGGAAGGGGACGGCAGCCGATACAGGAAGATGCTGCGTATGCCGGCTCCTGCCCCACCAGAGCGGCCCAGGTCACAGGGGAGCCACGGGCCACATCGGGAGGTCTCAGGGGCCGGTTCCCCACCGCTGGTTTAGAGAATTATAATAAAAACATAAAGATATATCATTATATGTACAAAACAAATATAGAATAAAAAAAGACTGTGCATAGATACTATAGAACCTCAGTACAAATCCTACTATTCAGTTTTCTGTATAAAAGGTATGGGCACTGGACTTATTATGGACATTTTTTTTCTTTTTCTGTAAAAGTGTTATTGAAGTTAGCTGTGTACATTTTGGGGATTTATATTATGATTTATTGTATAAATCGTGTAAATATTGGTAAGAATCTTAGGCCATTATCCAGCAGCTTATGATTTTTCAGCACAGCTATGTGCACTAGACATATTTTATAGGTCATTTCATTTATATATGTCAAATTCTCTAGGGTCATGGCTTTTGCCAGACTGTGTACTCCTTGTATATTGAAGCTGATAAAACACAGTGCTATTATTGATCTGTACATGACACAGCCTTCCTTTGCTGGTTGAGTGTAGCAACATTTATCCAGGAATTTGTGAAATGTCACTCGGATCATGTTCACAGGGTAAACTGTGCACGAAACAGGTTGTGAGCGTTGTATCCACGTGGAGTAGGACGTGACTGCCCTAATCCAGCATCCTATCAACTTGCCAAGACAAGGTTATTTGTTAATGGAATGTCAATGCTTTCTGCTGGATCCAGGGAGAAAAGCATCATAAGCACTCAGACTGTCATGTTATGTCAGGGCTCTTGACTCACATCTATAACCTGCTTCTCTATAGCTACAGAGAGACAATCTTAGGACTTCTTAATGCATACGTTTTTTAAGGTGTAACAAAATCAGTGTTCATGGCTTTTGAACATTTCTTTTATGTACTTTGACTAAAGTATTTTTTCTTGTTTTTCAACTTTAAAATTTTGTTGAATTGTAAATGACATTTCTTGTAAATATACATAATTTATATATACTTTATTTTAAATCATTTTCATGCACGTTTTTGGCTTAAAATGTATAATGCTCCATTTAAAAAATAATAATTTTGCAATATTCTTGCAAATTACTACAAAACTTTGCTATGGTTACAATATATAAAAGCGAATTTACAGTAATAATGAAGCAAAGCACTTTGCTATCCCTGCAATCCATTCATCAGCTGGCTGCCTTTTAACTTCACTGCTACTCCTCTCCCGATGTTGGGAAAAACTAGGTTCAATCCTGAGATTCCCAGGACTGGATCTAGCTTTTCCTAGCACCCAGGGAGAAGTGGCACAGAGCAGCACTGAGTTATGCTGGGTTTACACGGAACGATTATTGTGCGAATTTGCACGATAACTATTGAATTCGAACGATAATCGTATGTGTAAACGCAGCGAACGATCGAACGACGAGCAAAAAATCGTTCATTTTGATCTTTTAACTTGTTCTTAAATCGTCGTTCGTCGTTCGCAAAAAAATTCGCTGATCGTTCCGTGTAAACAGTCGTTCACTGATTTTACCTATGTGTGAAATAGACTTAAGCGATCTCAAAACGATCGGAAAACAAATTTTCTGTACGATATATCGTTCCATCTAAATGCTGATCGTTATAAAAGAAAAATCGTAACTTAGAAATCGTTAATTGTACGATTGGGTGAATTGGGTGTAAACCCAGCATTAGAAGGCAGCTGGCTGATGAGCAGATGTTCCAGGTGTTTACTTTTTAGGCAAATACATAGATATACATTACTAATAAAGTTAGGGACATTTGGCTTAAGAGGGAAATTTCAGGATGAACCTAAAATACATGCTTACCTTTTACTGGTGAACTCAAAGGGAACCAATCAGCCCAATTGGAGGCTTTATTATCATGGCGCAGAGCAGGCAGAGGCGGGGAGGTAGTCATCTGAGCCCCCGTCCGTGTCTAGTCACCGCTCTTGACCTATCAGCATGCTCCACAGGATGATTGACTGGGAGAGAGGCCAACTGCGACTTTTTTAAATGGTAAAAAAAAAACATACTTCCATAATAATATCAAAGGTATGTCAATTGTGTGCAACGGCACATCTCCGCAGTTGCGCCATGGCACCATTTGTGCCATTTAAATATAGAAACAAATACATTTAGAACGACTTTGATTACATTTTCACAGTAACGGTCTAAGGTGCAGCTCACCTGTATCTGATTTGGCTCAGGTTAACTGGGAAACACCATCCAATGTACACAGTGACTTCAATTTCTAAACATACAAGTCCTCAAAGCAAAATCTGATAATATATCTCAATTTATTGTAATGAAATGTAATGAAAGATAATCTTTAACCTGAGGTGTCTTTCTGACCTTTCCAGGGTAAAATACTGATGAGCACATTAAAAGCATAAAACATACAAATGCATAAGCCCCGGGGTCCTTATAGTGCAATAGATCAACAAAGAGGTACAAAAGCATATAAAAACAATAAAGAAATCATAAAGGTGTATAAAACAACTAGATAATCATAAAAAAATAGCCTTATAGTCATTATACTGAAATGCTTTAAGTGTGTGGTCAGCATGAATGTGGTAGAACTGGTCTTTTGGTTCAGACCAATAGGGATTCCCATCATCCTCTTACTGACTTGCAATAATATCACACAGTGAAAGCAGGCATATGAGGGTAGTAGTCCTGGTCACTGAACTGATTTAATTTAGTTGTTAACATTTAAAAGCCAGTATGTTTGTAGATTGAGTTATAAGGTGAATGATCTCCTTATGTGGAGCGTATGGTTATTAGACCAGTATGACAGATACCATTGATCCCCGGCGTTCTGTCTGAGATGTACTGCAAGCACTGGATCTCTCTGGCTCTATCACTGCCTGTTGTCACAGGGGAGGATCTATACACAGATAGTTTGGTGCATGTGCACTGCTCACCCATACAGGATCTGTGTCTTCTCTGGGGTCATAGGCGTCCTGGTCTGCTCACGGTGAGTACAGTGACGTTGCCAGCCTTGTTCCTGGTCTGTGCCAAAGCATTGCCTTGCTGCCAGTAGTCCAGTAGGCAAAGTGACTGTTGAGCCAGCTCCTCCCAGACTTAGAGAGATGAGGAATGGATACAGGGGTATGCTCAGGTGACTGTTGAAGGGTGTAGGCAAATGTAGGGTGGTTTTTCAGATGCGTTTCGAAGCTGCTCGTTTCTTCCTCAGTGGCTGGGAAATGGTGTGAGGTTACCTCTGTGTTGATCTGTTGCACTATAAGGACCCCGGGGCTTATGCATTTGTATGCTTTATGTTTTAATGTGTTTATGAGTATTTTAACCCCTTAACGACATCGGGCGTACGTATACGCCCCCGCAGGGTGGGCTTTAACGCAAACGGGCGTATACATACGCCCGATGTTTCCCTGATCGCTGTGTGTTCACACACAGCGGTCGGGGAAGATGGCCTGCTATAATGTATAGCAGGCCATCTCTGCTCGTCGGCACGGGGGGTGATTAACCCCTCCCGTGCCGACGATCGCTGCTATATGCTGATCAATACAGATCAGCATATAGCAGCTGAAAACAGCTTTCCGGGTCATCGGTGACCCGGTGGCCCGGAAAGCAATGGCGATTGGTGCTGTCCAAGATAGCACCAATCGCCATTAGTGTCCCCAACAAAGATGGCGCCGATGCCACCCCCACGATCGCCGTGATCACGGCGATCATACTGTAAAAAAAACAGTATTGCCGAGTTCTGCACCCCTCAGCTAGGTAGCTGAGAGGTGCAGAACAGGTGTGTGTGGTGCAGGTGTACCATACTCACCTGATCTGGCCGTCCGGAGCGAAGATCTGCGGTCCGCGCCGTCCTCGCGTCTCCTTCGCGTCGCTTCCGGGATCGTTCGTCCAGCGTCGGAAATCTTCGGAAACACTTGGGTCTTCGGGTTCGGCAATCTCCGGCAATCTTCTCTCTACTGCCCCCTAGAGATCAGTTGCTTTGGGTTAAAAAGTTTTTTTGTTTTTTTTTTTGTTTTTTTTTTCAATTTTTTTTTTTTTCTTTTTTTGCGCCCTAACGCCGCTGAGTACTGATCAGCATCACACGTTAGTGCGCCGCTGATCAGCAACACCTCCTTTTTGGCGTAGAAGCGTTTTTTCCCCCCTATATCCTACCGCCACATAAGTGCGGCATTTATCAGCAGCTCCTTTCTTGGCGTAGGGATATTATTTTCTTACTGTTAAAAAAACTTAAAAAACACTACATTACACTACACTACATGAAATAAAGTTTTACAATAAACATTTACATACCCCATATACTAGTCCCCGTATAAAGATGGCCCCCAGGGTGTTTTCGGCGTCGGACGCCTATGTTATTATTGCCTCCGACACCGAAACAGCCAGTGAGGATAAATGGGGGGGTTCGTTCTTTCCTCCATTCATCCTCATCATCCAGTGACGTGTCTGGGGGGTAGCGTAGCGTACGCTGCCCCCCAGACACGTCTTTTCCGCAGTACCGTCCCATCAAGAGATGACGGTATGGCGTGAAATTCTACAAACTCTGTGACAGTACCTTAGGGTACTCTTACAGATTTAGGGTAGGTGCATACTGCGGAATGGCGAAGGATAACCCTTTGTGCATTCTGCAGCTGGCACCCGCCGGCGGACTGATGCAGGCGTGCGTCTCCGCCCGTGTCATAGACTCCATTCTATGCACGGGCAGATTCCGTTGTCCATCCAAAGTATGAACACGTTCATTCTTTGGACAGAGGGCGGAATCCGCCTGTGCATAGAATGGCGTGTGACACGAGCGGAGACACGCGCCTCCATCAGTCCGCCGGCGGGTGCCAGCTGCGGAATGCACAAAGGGTTATCCTTCGCCATTCCGCAGTGTGCAGGTTCCATTACAGTGTATGAAGGAAGGGACACCCGAATCCAGCCCCAGATGCCCCCAGATGAACCCACTCCCCCCCTCCCGTCCTCAGAGTTAGTGGGAAGATCGTCCGGGAACTGATCTTCCCACTGCTGGATAAAGGTTACCACCTGTACGGGGATAACTTTTATACCAGCACCCCCTCTTCCGGTCCCTCGCTGCCCGAGCTACGGTAGCTTGCGGCACAATTCGAAAATATCAGAAGTAATAATAGAGCCCTAATATTTAGCAGCCATGGAGCGGACCCAGCGCTTCTGGATATGAAGGACCCCATATCACACCAGGGCAACATTTTCCAGGTGACGTCCCCCACACTGGAAAACAGGAGACCCCAGAAGAAGTGCAGAGTGTGGCATAACAAGGGGATCAGGAAGGACACCATTTTCCCGTGTGACACCAGTCATGATCTCCCCGGCCTTTGCATACTGGATCGCTCCAAGGCGTACCACACGTCATTGGGGTTCCACATTTTCTAAATTCTGTCCCTTATTCCTAATTCAGGGGTCACATTGATCCGGGGATTATTCTGATCGCCATTATGGAGTCGGGAAGGAATTTTTCCCCTGTGATGAGGCTACTGTCGTCTGCCTCACAAGGATTTTTTGCCTTCCTCTAGATCAACACAGGTTGAATTTGATGGACACCTGTCATTTTCAACCTTATAAACTAATAATTGGCCTAATACCCCCAAATAAATTAGAATTGTCCCTTTTCCCCAGCTAAATTGGCATGGCCGCCATTCCCATTAGAGGATGCCATGATGCAATTACAGAGCCTCTGTGCTGCCGGGACAGAAAAAAAAAACCACAAGTGACCCCATTATGGAAACTACACCCCATAAGGAATCTAACAAGGGGGGCAGCAGGGATATGGCCCCCTGGTGACGGGCACATTTGTGGCGTGAAAATGAAAAAATGGTATTTTATATTTTCTCGGCACATGTTCTACATAAGTGCCCGTCACCAGTGGGGTCCATATGCTCACTGTACCCCTTGTTGGATTCCTTATGGGGTGTAGTTTCCAGAATGGGGTCACTTGTGGGGGGTTTCTACTGTCTTGGCAGCACAGGAGCTTTGTAATTGCGACATGGCCTCCATCCTCCATTCCAGCCTCTAAATGGCGCTCTGTCCCTTTGGTGGCTTGCCCTGTGCCCATATGGCACATTATGCCCACATGTGGGGTATTTTCGTACTCAGGGGAAATTACCCTACACGTTTTGTGTTCACTTTCTTTTTTAACCCCTTGTGGAAAAGGAAAAAAATCAAGGCTAGGCCAACATTCATCATCAATCATTGATCTTGTCTTGATTTTTTTTCATTTTCACAAGGAGTTAAAAGATAAAAAAAAAACACTAAATGTGTAGCGCAATTTCCCCTGAGTACGGAAATACCCCACATTTGGACATAAAGCGCCATGCGGGTGCAGGGTAAGCCTCCAAAGGGAAGGAGCGCCATTTGGTTTTTGGAGGCTGGAATGGATTTCGAGGGCCTTGTTGCATTTAAAAGGCCCCTGTGTTGCCAAGACAGTTGACCGCCCCCACAAGTGACCCCATTATGGAAACTACACCCCTCATGGAATGTAACAAGGGGTGTAGTGAGCATATGGACCCCACTGGTGACGGGCACAAATGTGGAACAATATGGCGTGAAAATGAAATATTACATTTTTTACACTATAATGTTGGTTTAGCCTTAAATTTTTCATTTTCACAAGGGGTTAAAAGAGAAAAAAACACACAAAATGTGTAGAACAATTTCCCCCCGAGTCTGTTAATACCCCACATGTGGACATAAAGCGCCATGTGGGCGCAGGGCAAGCCTCCGAAGGGAAGGAGCGCCATTTGGATTTTGGAGGTTGGATTTGGCCAGAATGGATGATGAACGCCATGTCGCATTTACAGAGCCCTCGTGCTGCCAAGACACTGGAAACCCCCCACAAGTGACCCCATTCTGGAAACTGCACCCCTCAGGGAATCTAACAAGGGGTGCAGTGAGGATATGGACTCCTTGATGACGGGCACATTTGTGCCGAGAAAGTGAAAAAATGAAAATTTTCCCTTTCACGTCACATTGTTCCACATTTGTGCCCGTCACCAGTGGGGTCCATATGCTCACTGCACCCCTTGTTAGATTCCTTGAGGGGTGTATTTTCCAGAATGGGGTCACTTGTGGGGGGTTTCCAGTGTCTTGGTAGCACGAGGGCTCTGTAAATGCGACATGGCCCTTGAAATCCATTCCCGTAAAATCCAGCTTGCAAAAGCCAATTGGCGCTCCTTCCCTTTGGAGGCTTGTCCTGCGCCCGCTTGGCACTTTATGTCCACATGTGGGGTATTTACGTACTCGGGAGAAACTGCGCGAAACGTTTGGTGTTTTTTTTTTTTTTCTTTTATCCTCTTGTAAAAATGAAAATTGAAGGCTAGAACAACATTATAGTGTAAAAAATAGAATTTTTCCTTTTTTACACCACATTGTTCTGAAAATCTGTGAAGCACCTGTGGGGTCCAGATGCTCACCGCACCCCTTGTTACATTCCTTGAGGGGTCTAGTTTTCTAAATGGTGTCCCTTTAGGGGTATTTTTTAGGTTTTGGCACCCCAAAGCCTCTGCAACCTGAAGTGGTATGGTCAAAAATGACCAAATAAAACAGAGGCATTGAAATTCACTAGGCGCTCCCTTATATCTGAGGCTTGTGGTTGCGTCAAATAGCACAATAGAGCCACATATGGGGTATTTCTATAAACTGCAGAAACGGGGCGATCAATATTGGGGTGCATTTCTCTGCTAATAGGTTTATCATTATGAAAAATATTGGATTACAATAAAATCTCTGCACAGAAAATAAAAATTTTCAAATTTCTTACACACTTAGCTTTTATTTCTGTGACTCCCCTAAAGGGTTAAAACACTTTCTGGATGTGCTTTTGCAGAGTTTGGGGGGTGCAGTTTCTGAAATGGGGTGCCTTGTGGGGCTTTCTAACATACAGGCCCCTCAAATACACTTTAAACCTGAACAGGTCCCTGAAAATATCTGATTTTGAAATTTTACTGAAAATTTGGTAATTTGCTGCTTATGTTTTACGCTTTCTATTGTCTAAAAAAAATGAAATATAGTTTAATAAATGCCGCCAACATAAAGTAGACATGTTGCTAATGCTATTTAATATATAATTTATGTGGCATAACCATTTTCTGTATAAGCAGGAAGGTTTCAAAGTTGGAAAAATGCATTTTTTCTAAATTTTTCACGTTATTTTGGTGTTTTTCATAAAGATTCGTTATGAGTATCGACTCCATTTTACCAGAAATGTGAAGTACAATATGTCACGAGAAAACAATCTCAGAATCAGCCGGATAGGTAAAAGCATCCCGAAGTTATTAATGACTAAAGTGACACAGGTCATATTCATAAAATTTGTCTCTGTCCTCAAGGCCATTTCAGGCTCTGTCCTTAAGGGGTTAAAGACACCTCAGGTTTAAGATTATCTTTCAATTAAATTTTCTACAATAAATTGACATATATTATCAGATTTTGCTGTAAGGACTGGTATGTTTAGAAATTGATTACATTTTTCCCCATTGTCTTGTTGAAAGGTAAACATCTACCCAGTTTGAGGTCCTTAGCACTCTAGGTCAGAATTTCATTATGAGAAACCCCCCCACAGCATGATACTGCCACCACCACACTTCAATGTAGGAATGTTATTGGGTAAGTGACAAGCAGTGCCCGGTTTCCTCCAGGCATGATGATTAGAAAAGAGGCCCAAAAGACCAAAAAATCTTTGTTTGCCACACTTAGAGACCTTTAGGTACATTTTTGCAAAGTCCAGGCCGGCTCTCATCTATATTTTACGAAGGCCCTACAACCCAGTTTGTAGAATGATGCAGTAATAGTTGACCTTCTAGGAGTGAAGGGGGGTCTTCTATCTGCACACAGGATCAGATCTGTGCCTGCACACAGTCCTATCTCTGAGCTCTACAGGCAGTTCTTTCAAACTCCATGGCTCGGTTTTTGCTCTGATATAGAGCTGTGTTGCTCTTATATAGAAAGGGCTGTATCTTCCCAAATAACGTCCAGTCAACTGAATTTATCAGGCAAGGTGTAGAAACATCTCAGATGATGAAGAGAAATGGGTGTTATAGCAAAGATTCTGTCCATTTGAAATTTTAGTTTTTCTTTTTTAATAAATTTGTAAAAATGATCTGTTTTTCACATCCTGATTGTAAGTTATTGAGTGTAGAATGACAGGGATATTTTATTTTAGCATAAGACCGTAACATAACAAAATGTGAAAACATTGAACGGCTCTGAAGACTTTCTGAACGCACTGTATCTAAAAGAGCCTCTTTTAATTGCCTCTCATACTTAAGGTGACCCCGTAATAGTGCTGTCCATTTCAATTGTCTTGTCTATCCTGAGCAAAAGCTCACAAAGGTGCTCATCTATACTAGACAACTGCATTTCAGATGTTAAAATATATATATATTTGATATGAGATTAGCAGTAATTAGGAAGAATCACATCAATAAGTTGTCAACGTCAGATTGTTTAAGATAAATGTTCAATGCCCGTAGTTAAAGATTTTTTTTACTGGTTTGACACTTAAATATGTCATGAAATGCTAATTTAACTTTTTATTTCTTCTTATTATGCATGCTCAGTATTATTGTGTCATTCATATGCTGTACTGACAGAGTGCAAAGGGTGTTAAAATAGTGCTGTTAAGTATAAAGAGAATTAATCTACCAATGTCCAATTAGTCAAAGGGTTCTTAATGGTCTCTGTAGAGTGCTCAACTCTAACAAGCAGTTATCTCCATCGCTGAAACTTTTTTTTTTTTTTGTTATCTCCATTTGCTTAACATTTTGGTGGATGTGACTGCAGGATACTAATATATTGATTTAACTGACTTAACATGAGGAGTAGCTTTTTATAGATCCTGTAGACTTGCATGTATGACTCCAGTGTACCTGTGGTTGTTGGATTACGTTTTCTTAAGTACCAGTTTGTAAGAAATGTAGTTAGCCATGAAATCATCAAGTTTAATAACAATCCTCTTGGGAAATCCCAAAAAATACATTTTTATTTTTATATCTGAGATTTTTCCTAGTGCAATTCACTAAGGCTCCAATCACATTTTTATTATTTTCCATAAGGTTTATGTAACATTTTGAAACTAGTATCTGAGTAACAGGAATAGAGGCAAGACAATCATTTCTAATGCAGCATAAAGCTTGAGCTTCACCTTCCAAAACTACTTTTGATAAATGACCTTCAAGTTTACCAAACAAAAAGTATTTAACTGTACTGCGGCTGTAGTTTGATTATGACAGCACTACAAAATGTGGCTATGAATCCTGTTGGAGTATAGACTTTGGTTGTGTGGCCAAACCCTCACCCTCTACTATTAAACAATAATGTTTCTATTTGTCTATAAGGCAATGAATATGACTAGTGCAGGCAACTAAACAAAGACGCCCAAGGGTATTCGTGCAGCACATGATGAGAAATCAGGCCGCACTAGGGAGCAGAGTCTAAGGGGCCGCTGATCTTCACCAGTGCCCACCACAAGGCAGGAAGGACTTGCTGCGGCAGGTGACCCCCAGGTCGCTACCCCTGACTTGCCTTGCTGCTGGCGGTGGCGGGCAAGGTGCAGCTGGAGACAGGGTAGGCAAGCAGGTTTGAACACAGCAGGACTCATGGCTGGAACCAGGAAAGGCAGGAATCTCGAGAGAGCTGGAACCACACGCTAGGAAGCATGCAGAGGCTCCAACAAGGAATATCAGCACAGGTGTACATTTATAGGGAAGGTGATTGGTGCACTAACCAATTAGGCTAGATGCACTGTCACTTTTGAATCTGTGACAGCCAATGCGCGCACGCAGGCCAGTACCATGGGAGCGGTAAGGGGGCACTGGCATGGACACGTGGAGCCCTGGCGTCCGCTTGAGGAGAGGGGCAGGAAGAGCGACTGTGGGACACCGCCACAGCCCAAACATTGCACTTTTTTTCTTAAATATTGTGCTTATTTATAGTTTTTGCTGCATAATTATATGTGTATATTACTTCCTTGCACATCTTATTATTGCTTGATTTCTTAATTTGTTCTGTCTGGATGCCTTTTTTTTGGGAGGGGGGGGGAGTTGTCTGTTTGTATAGTTGTATTTTGTAATTTTAACCTTGAACTGTGGAAGTACATGCAGAAAAATTTTATAAACATTAGTTATGCCGAACAGTGTTACTTTTGCTTCCATCTCTTAAAGATCTCTGAAATTATAGCCCATAGTCGAAAAAAGGTATTCTCCCCGGCAGTGGGGAAACTCTTTGAATAGCCGCAGCACTGTAGTGACAGAGCCACAGTGATTTAAAGAGTTTCCCCTCTACTGGCATGATATTACTACATCATGCCGAACGGGGAAACATTCCATGTCAGGGCTTCTCTGTCCATAGGGCCTGTAATTTATGAAATGTGTAAATGCAGCCTAAGTGTTTCCCAGACCAAGGAAGCCAGATCCAGTGCCCTCATAGACATCCTACAACCAATCACAACTGACATTGGCAGAGGGAGAAAGAAATATGTTGCATAAGAAAGAGTACCATATGTATCCCATAGACCTTTGGCTAAACACCCCTCTCTTAATAAGTAGAGTGTCTCATCATCCACTTTTTATAATATGAAAATAATTAAAAATTTCTATATCGGTTACAAGTGTTTTTTTCTCTAATGTATATGGATTCTTCAGCATAATTATATGGTGACATATCCCTTTCAGCAGTCAACACAGTAATTAGATGTTTGTAGCCATTTTCATTACACATCTAATAAAAGTAGTCCCCAAACACTGCATTTGTGCAAATGAATCTGAAGCACTTTGGCTGCTATGTAAGTTGGTAAGTCCCACTCAGTGGAGATAAACAACCAGCATCTGTTATTGTATCCCTTTCCAGCTTGGCTTTTACCTTTTAAGCACATCAATCCCCAGTCAAGGTTATATAGAGTGAGGTTCACTGGCCATGATGTGTACACAGGAGATAAAACACAAAACACATTGGAAGATCATCCAACAAAATATTACCCACAACAGCTGCCATTTTATTCCTCCTCTACAAGACCTACAGAATAAAGCTTTAAAACACTATTTATTATTAATAGATTCCAGGAATGTAGATATGTATGTAATTTAATGCTTAAAACCTATATTTATAGTGGTGCCTTGGATTATGAGCATAATTCGTTTTAGGACCATGCTTGTAATCCAAATCCACTCTTAAATCAAAGCAAAACTTCCTGTAAGAAATCATTGAAATGCAGACAATTGGTTCCCCATCCCAAAAATAATGATTTATTATTCTGAATAACATGTAAAACAAATGAAACAAACATTTAGAAACAGCTGAATATGTTATATTAGTTATAAGTATATATAATATAAGTAATATATAAGTTACTTTACAGTATAGCAGTCAGCATGTGGAGTATAATGTATAGTAAGTGCATAAACCTGAAAAGAACACAGCAGCAATTTGTAGATACAAAATAGAGCTGCAGATCCCTATAATGGTGAGGATATGAAACACAAGGACTGACAGAGACTGCAGGGAGCATGAAGGAATGAGCAGGACATATGTGGGCACAGTATAGCAGCACTCTTTGTTTGGGTAAAGAGGGGTCACAGCTATAGAGAGATTACCTCCACAGTCCTGTCCCCTGATGCAAGCCCCAGCCTGCTATGATTTGGAAGGTGAGGGAGACTTCCTGGGTCAGAGTACAGGGCCGTAGACCACCCTGTGCAGGCCATGACCCTCGCTCACTCCACCTCCCACACAGTACAGGGAGCTCTTAAACCAAAGCAATGCTCTTAAACAAAGTTACAATTTTGAAAAACTGTGAGCTCTTAAACCAAAAAGCTGTGTATGTGTGTATTTATATATATATATATATATATATATATATATATATATATATATATATATATAAATATTTATTTATTTATTTACTTAGCTCGAACTTTGACCACAGTGCTATTTGTTATGCAGGGAGTAAAAGAGGTCTGTGGGGGTGGGCTTTCACACCATCTTAACTGAGAAGTGTAGAGGTGCCAGCATCATGTTTGGGGGCTTTGCTGTAGGAGGGATTGGTGCACTTCACAAAATAGATTCTATAATGAGAAAAGAAAAGTTTGGATATACTAGAAATTGAAGGAGCATCTGAAGATATCAGCAAAGAAGTTAACCCCTTAATGACACAGCCTATTTTGACCTTGTGTACACAATCAATTGAAATGTTTGCTTACCCATGTTTACTTAGCTTTTATACAATATTAGTACTTTAAAATTATAATTAATAATAATTTATTCTGACCCCTATAACTTTTCAATTTTTTCATTGATACGGCTGCATGATTGCTCTTTGTTTGTACAGTGACCTGTAGTTTCAAATGTTAACGTAGTGTAGATAGAACTTCTTGATAATTTTTTATATTTTTTTTTTCTAATCTATGATATGACCGAATCAGCAATTCAGAGGTTTTTAATTAAAGTTTTCCACTTACACCATTTGTTCACCATGCAAAATAAGTAACATTACTTTCATACTCTGTAAGGGCCCTATTACACGGGACGATTATCGTGTGAAAAATTGTTAAATTGTTCGAATTTAAACAATAATCGTTCTGTGTAAATGCAGGCCACGATCTGAACCTAAAATTATTGTTAATCGTTCGCTGTAATTCCACATTCGTTAGCTCAAGTTCTGCATCTGTTCACTAATCGTTCAGTGTAATTGCACATTGTCCATTGTTTTGCTTTGATCAGAAGAAGGATTGCAATAACAATCGTAGTAACGATCGTAACTAACGACCATCGTTCTATGAATATGGTGAACGATTTCAGGTTAAGGGCTCGTTCACACAGAGCAAAAGCAGCTGAATTTCTGCGCTGAATCAGCGCTGAAATTTCAGCCGTTAAAATAGGTGCAGAGCTAATTTCATTATGTTGAATGGAAATTCTGCGCTGCAGTCCACACGGTGGAATTTCCGCACTGAACTAATCCGCTTTCCGACAGAAGAATGAACATGTTCATTCTTCCGCTAGCGGAAGCCTATACAAATCAATGTGGCTCTGATTTTCTGTTTCAGCGCGGAATACAAGCGGAAATTATGTGCTGAATCAGTGCGGAAATGGGAAAAAAAGGGGGGGAGGATTCTAGTATATATTCTGGTATAGTCTAGTTTACTCGCCAAATACTCGCTGAATTTCAGCGCTTAATGCATGCCGATTCAGCGCGGATTCCTCGAGTATTCCGCGCTCAATTTGTCAAGAGCTGATTTCGAGCTGAACACTTTCCTAGCGGAATACGCAGGGATTCTGCTTACATTCTGCTTATATTCTGCTCGGAATTCAGCGTCAGTTGATTTCAGGCGGAAATATTTCCTCGCGTAATCCTCTCCTTTTGCTCTGTGTGAACTTAGCCTTACGATAAACAATCTAGTTTGCGATCCATTATCAACATTGTTTATCGTTAAATTGTTTATCATTAGATCGTTTATCGTTACAGTTACATTAACTATGTAACGATAAATAATCTTGTTTGCGATCCTTTATCGTTAATCGTTAAAAATTGCTCCATGTAATAGGACCCTAAATCCCTCTAGGACTTGAACAAGCAACCATCTAATTGCTTATACTCAATTATATTATATTGCTTATACTCAATTGTGTGCTATTGCATAGCATTGATCAGTAATATCAGTGCTTTGTATAAGAAGCAGCTACCGGCACTACCACCTCCATGCGGTTTGGTTCATATGTGGGAAGATAGGAGTTGTGCTGATGGTAATCCTACAGCTCTGGTGGTGCTCACTATGCTAGTTGCAGTGTAGCATATAAACAGTCATCAGAAGAACTAGTATGCCAGGGCACTCACCAGTAACGTGCTGTAATCTTTATTGTATGAAATTAATCTTCATTACAGGCATAAAAGCAGGTAGCGGGTTGGACGCTAAGCGCCCTCAGCAGGACAGCTTTTTCGCGTTTCCACGCTTCGTCAGTCTACGCCTCTTCCTGCTCGTCATAGGTATATACACCAATTTACATGACGTGTAGGAAAAAGGCGTTACATTGATAAAAACAATGTATTTAAAAAACAGGGACAAATTCATCTTATCACTTCACAATGGTTTTCAAAGAAACATGCTTAGATCTATGCGATCATTGAAGCCTATATTGCCTTGTGCGCCAGTGATCATAATTAAATGTGCCTCTTTTCGTAGCTCGTATTGCAAAGGAACGAGAAAGAGTACGAGATAGTGACCAATGATTTGGTCAAGTCCCAATCTGAACATCGCAAAAGAGTTAAGGATGTGTTTTTCCATGATTTTAAATGCAAACTAAGAGAAAAATTAAACAAGTTACAAGAAGAAATTAAAGGCCAGAAAAAAGACAAATTTCTGTGAGATAAGATCGATTATATATCTGGAAAAGCTTTTGAAAAACCAGAAAAACAACGGAAAAATAAAAACAAAAAATGGCCACCAAAAAAAACCAAGTGATTTCTGGACCACAGAGTCAGAGACCTCGTCTGAGGAGGAACATCTTAAAAAGTCAGCACAAAGTAAAGCAATAAAACCTTACC
The DNA here is from genome assembly GCF_027789765.1 of Dendropsophus ebraccatus. Classification (NCBI taxonomy): domain Eukaryota; kingdom Metazoa; phylum Chordata; class Amphibia; order Anura; family Hylidae; genus Dendropsophus; species Dendropsophus ebraccatus. Next base: position 78,375,035 of record NC_091456.1, on the reverse strand, counting down.
GTAATCCGAACAAGCTGTTGATCCAACCTGCACAAAAGGAAAAAGAAAAAAAGACATCAGCCAGACATCCCTTTAGGTCTAAGACCAGACGAGGACGAGGAAAAAAGAGGAAAAATAGAAGGAGCCAAACGCAAGAGTGTCACTTGGCGCCAATAGAGGACCCAAATGACTTACATGACCCACCCCTAGTAGTAAATCTCACCACTCTAGAACTCAGTGAGCCGGTGTTATTTAGCTGGGGTGGAGGACGAACAAGAAAAGGAATGTCTGAGTGCAATGGTTGATTTGTTGGGTGATAAACAAAGGGATGTATCCTATGCTAACCCTACATTTTTTTCAGGAGGTTTAGAATCTGACTTCTCCCCTCCGATCTGCCAAGGTAGCAATTTAGATTTGTTCTACAAAAAAGTGGTTGAACAGATCAAAGCACTGATCTATCCCTCTGATGTAGTTAATTTAACGCAGGATAAAAAAGGAGGCTCCCAAAAGAGCATGATGGTTAAAAGAGCATGATGAAATTATATGCAAAAAGACAGATAAGGGGGGGGGGGGAAACCTTGTTGTGATGTGGACTAAGGACTATATAGCAGAAGCTATAAGACAACTAGGTGACACAAGAACATTTAAAAAATTGTCAGAAAACCCTACCAAGAAAGCACACAATAAGTTACAGACATTACTGAGAACTCATATAGAGAAAGGCACCCTGTCACAGAAACAAGCAGAAAAATTATTACCACCATCACCAAAAGACCCATGCTGGTATCATACTCCAAAAATACATAAAACATTGGTTCCCTTACGGAGCCATTGTCGAGATATTTGGAGTGGCTATTAAAACCATTACTAAATGGTATACCTTCCTTAGTTAAGGACACAAATGATTTTTTTAAATATTATTTTAGAGGAAGAGTGGGTTGATGGAGCTATCCTGGGGACAATAGATGTGGAGAGCCTCTACACTAGAATTCCACATGACAACGGTGTGTACGCTATAAAAACATTATTACAACAAACTGGAAAGAGTGACAGGTTCCATTGATTTTATTTGTGATTCTCTGTACTTGTTTTTACAAAACAATAACTTTAAATTTGGTAGAGACTGGTATGTACAGTGCGAGGGTACAGCGATGGGTACGTCGCTTGTACCCTCGCAAATCTGTACTTGCCCCTCCCAGAAAAATAAATGATTTTTTTCTGCACAAAATCCATATCTTCCACAGCTACGATGCTATCGTCGTTATGTGGACGACGTGTTTATCATTTGGCTAGGTAGTCCAGAAGAATTTAGGGGGTTCGTAGAGTACCTCAACACCAATGAATTAAACATGAGTTCCACCCATAATTACAACCGCACAAAAATAGAATTTTTAGACATCTTAATAGAAATAAAGAACAACCAAATTACTACAACCAGCTACAGGAAGCCCACGGCATCAAAAACCTATTTGCATTATAACAGCTTTCACCCTTCTTACGTTAAAAAATAAATAGCAAAGATTCTACTTACCTGAAACAAGCAGATGAGCTCACGACTAGGTTGGTAGAGCGTGGGTACGGCAGGTCACAGCTGGAGAGCTCCAAAAATAGAGCGATGAGGCTGAAAAACACCAACAAAAAGAAAAAAATTCAGATTATCCACCATCACGTTTTTCTTTTTCTTTCAAATATAGCCCCATAGCAGATCTAATAAAAAAGACAATCAGTGAGAACTGGTATCTCATACAACACGACCTCTTCTTTTCAAATATATATACAGAGACACCAATGGTCTTTTTTAGAAGAGCTAAGAATATTAAAGATCACTTTATTCGCAGTAAACTAGATGATAACAAAGAAAATAAAAATAAAAAAAAACTTGTTAGCAAAAAATCCTCTACAAGGCAATTATAAATGTGGCAATTGCAACTGGTGTAACTATTTTTCTGAGACCCACTTGGTAACGTTAGGAGGTTATACACACTGCATCACAGATTTTATTTTTTGCAAGACTAAGCAGGTAACCTACGCAATAACGTGTCCTTGAGGACATTTTTATTTAGGAAAAACTATGCGGGCCTTGAATAGGCGCACGGAACAGGTTGCAACAAGGTTAATACAACACGTGAATGAGGTACATAAAGGTGATACTACAGTCCTGAAATTTATGGGTCTGGAGCGAATGTTTGGTGCAAGAAATATGATTGCATAGATCTAAGCATGTTTCTTTGAAAACAATTGTGAAGTGATAAGATGATTTTGTCCCTGTTTTTTAAATACATTGTTTTTATCACTGTAACGCCTTTTTCCTACACGTCATGGAAATAGGTGTATATACCTGTGACGAGCAGGAAGAGGCGTAGACTAACGAAGCGTGGAAACGCGAAACAGCTGTCCTGCTGAGGGCGCTTAGCGTCCAACCCGCTACCTGCTTTTATACCTGTAATGTAGATAAATTTCATACAATAAAGATTACAGCACGTTGCTGGTGAGTGCCCTGGCATACTTCTTCTTCTGATGATAATATCAGTGCTTTGCTACTAGAGTCTGCCTGAGGCAAACTGACTCTGAGCTTGCTTCATAGACCTTCTGTACTCTATGGCATACTGGGATATCAAGAAATGTTTAAGGAGAACTCTGGTGAAATGTTTTTCTTTTAAATCAACTGATGTCAAAAAGTTTATATAGATTAATAATTTACTTATAAGCTGCTTTATGTCCTACAGGAAGTGGTGTTTTCTTTCCATTCCGACAGAATGCTCTTTGTTGCCACCTCTGTCTGTGACAGGAATTGTCCAGAGCAGTAGCAAATCCCCATAGGAATCCTTTATTTTTATTTTTTTTGCTTTGGGCAGTTTCTGTCAATGACAGAGGTGGCAGCAAAGAGCACGGTGTCAGACTGGATAGACTACACCACTTCCTGTAAGGCAGGATCCAAAATCGCATAAATGTACGCCCGTAGTTGCAGTACTTAAACGCAACCTCACTTACAGTTTAAATTTGAGTGATGTTAGTGAGTTGTGACAGGCCTCAGCAACCAGCCAGAGACCCATCATCTCTCGTCTCAGCTGGGGATGGCTAAGATTGGTCCATCTTGACAGACACGCTAAACGCAGTGAGAATGACAGAAGGGACCTGCTTCTTACAGCTCTCCCAGCCCTAATTTACCTTGAGAAAACAGCAATGCCCACCACATTACATTGTGTATAAAACACACAATCATTAACCCCTCTCTACCCTGATCATCCCATTAATTATTACTGCATCTAATGGTTGCCTCTGACCCCAGTTGCTGTACCTAATTGTTCCCCCTTACCTCTCTTGCTATACCTAGTAATGTCTTCTCTCCCCTATCGTTATACTTAAAGGGGTATTTTTAAGCTATGGCCGGGAAGGGGTTGGTTATGGACGGCGAAGGTCACTTACCTCCCCGGTTCCAGCGCCGGGTCCTGGATCGCGCCGTCCGGTACACCCGCCCTGTGGCCGCTTCCTGGTGTGAGCTGCCGCATGAGACATGATGTCTCAATGCCGCTCAGCCATTTAGCGGCTGTAGCGGAGTTCCGTCTCGGCAGCTGAATGGCTGAGCTGCCCTGAGACGTTACGTCTCATGCGGCAGCTCACACCAGGAAGCAGCCACGCAAGACGGGTGCACAGGGCGGCGCGATCCGGGACCCGGCACTGGAACCGATGAGGTAAGTGGCCTCCGTCGTCCACAACCACCCCTCCCTGGACATAGCTTAAAAATACCCCTGGGCCTGTAAGTCTCCATTATCTTCTATTACTGTACCTATAGTCACCTCTGTTTCTGTACCTGATATTCACCTGTCCCCTGCTGCTGTGCCTGATCTTTGCTCCTGTTAGTGTAACTGATTGCTGCCACTGTTAGCATATGTAATCATCATTTCTGTTACTGTACAGCTGTACCTGCAGCTGTTACTGTGTGTGAATAAAAAGAAAAAAAAAAATTCTAAGCCCTGTAGCATCCTAAAATGTCAAAGAATCCTGACATACAGTAGACTTATAATAAATGTGAATTATCCCATTTCTGTTGTGGGACTATCTTTTACATGCATAGAATTTCAAACCTATTAGTACATAAAATGAGACAGGTCAGATTTGATAATTACCTGTTCCCAGGTACAGTGGTACCTTGGTTAAAGAGTTCACAGTTTTTCAAAATTGTGACTTGGTTTAAGAGCATTGCTTTGGTTTAAAAGCTCCCTGTACTGGATGGAAGCGGGAGTGAGGGAAAGGCATGGTCTCCATAGCAGGATCTACAGCACTGTACTCTGACCATGGAAGTCTTCCTCACCTTCCAAATCATAGCAAATCCACTTCAGGCTGGGGCTTACATCAGGGGACAGGACTTTGGAGGTAATTTCTTTAAAGCTGTAACCTCTCTCCTCAGACAGAGTGTGCTGCTATACAGTGCCCACATATGTCCTGCGCATTCCTCATGCTCCCTGCAGTCTGTCAGCTCTACTGTTTCCCATCCTCTCCATTACTGTACAGTAACTTATAATATCACATATTCTGCTGTTTCTGAATGTTTGTTTCATTAGTTTTACATGTTATTCAGAATAATAAATATTTATTTTTGGGGTGTGGAACCAATTGTCTGCATTTCTATGATTTCTTAGGGGAAAATTTGCTTTGGTTTAAGAGTGGATTTGGATTACAAGCATGGTCCTGGAACAAATTATGCTCGTAATCCAAGGCACCACTGTATTGTGTGGTATTACAACTTAACTCCATTCAATTCTGTCCTCGGTTTCTTTGTCCACTGAACAGTATCACAATTGTATAGGTTGAGTATTAAATGACCTATACAAGTAGATGCTTTCCGACTCCAAGTCATTAAAATCGTTTCTTTACTATAGCATAATAAAATCTGTACAAGAGTATATCATGAAAGCACTATATGCCATTATTAAGGAAGCTCTTTCTGAAATGCGTTGGCGTTCATGATATACTCTTGTACAAATTTTAATATGCTATAGTAAAGAAACGATTTTACTGACTTGGAGCCGGACAGCATCTATTTGTATTTGACACACACATCAGGAGTCGACCCGACTAGAGTCTCCGTGCTTCATGTTGGTTGGTGCCTGATACCTTTGGACAATGGGTGAGCTGATATAACCCTCTCTGCTATACATATTAAATGACCTACATCACACTACCAGCAGCTTCACGAAACCAGGTTGTCTTTAACCCCTAGGTGACCCTGGACGTAACCGTAGGTCCAGGGCCACCTCCACGCGTCCAGAGCGGGGCCGCGGTTCTGGGTGCCACTCGTAGCCTGGGACCGCGGCTATTAGCGGGCACGGTCCGATCGTCGTGCCCGCTAATAGAGTAATCAGATGCTGCTGTCAAAGTTGACAGCTGCATCCGATTACTTGATGCAGCCGTTCCCAGGTGTCTAGTGGGGAGGATCGCTCCTCCGAGACGTTGTCCCGGAGGAGAGATCCACGCATCTTACCCCGTCCGGGGTCAGCACCGTAATGGCGCTGATCCCGGCTCGGCACTCGATTGCTTCCGGCTGCAGCAGCCGGAAGCAATCGATGTGCCTATCTCATGGATCTGTGCTGCATATCTATGCAGCACAGATCTCAATGAGAGATCAGTGCACTTATACTAGAAGTCCCCCAGGGGGGCTTCTAGTATAAGTATAAAGGTACAAATAAAAGTGTTATTATTAATAAAAAGCCCCCTCCCCCAATAAAAGTCAGAATCACCCCCCTTTTCCCATGTTATAAATAAAAATAAACAAACATGTTTGGTATCGCCGCCCGAACTATTAATTTATTCCATTTCCGATCTCGCACCGTAAATGGCGTAAGCGCAAAAAATTCCCAAAGTGCAAAATTGCCCATTTTTGGTCGCATCAAATCCACAAAAATTGTAATAAAAAGCGAACAAAAAGTTGCATATGCGCAACCAAGTTACCGATAGAAAGAACACATCATGGCGCAAAAAATGACACCTCACACAGCCCCATAGACCAAAGGATAACAGCGCTATAAGCCTGGGAATGGAGCGATTTTTAGGAACATATATTTGTTAACAATGGTTTGAATTTTTTACAGGCCATCAGATACAATGAAAGTTATACATGTTACATATCGTTGTGGAACATGCATAATAAGTCATTTTTACCCCAGGGCGAATGGCGTGAAAACAAATACCCCCCAAATAAACAAAATGCGTTTTTTTTTTTCAACTTCACCACACATTGAATTTTTTGCTGGTTTCACTGTGTACTTTATGAAAAAATTCAGCCTGTCATTGCAAAGTACAATTAGTGGCGCAAAAAATAAGGGCTCATGTGGGTTTCTAGGTGGAAAAATGCAAGTGCTATGGCCTTTTAAACACAAGGAGGGAAAAACGAAAACGCAAAACTTGAAATTGGCCGGGTCCTCTAAGGGTTAAACATGTTCATTCTTCAGCGCGTACAGAGCAGGAGCGCGCGCCTCCCATAGACTCCCATTATGAGCGGGAGGCTAACTGCATTCTGCGGCGGACAATTCCGTCGCGGAATTCCGCTACCTTTCCTCAGTGGGAACGGGGCCTAATGTTGAGCAGAATGGCTTAAAGGGAATTCTTTTTTCACCTGTAATTCACATTCCAAACTGCTGACACTGTAGATAGCGGTTAGGTCAAGGAGACACATGATACCTTTCATATATTCTTCTGCTCTTCCACAGTATAGAAAATGCTTTTATTTTATAGTAAAATTAGTCAAATAGGCTTTCCTGAGCTCTGGCAATGCACCAAGCTTAACACATCCTTACTCCTCCTCCCATACCTGACCCTGCTTGAGACTCTTTTAGGTGTCAATTAAGCAGGGAAGGGAAGAGAAAAAGCATTCCAGCTTGCAGCTATTCAGGAGCTTGGAAAAGCCTTTGACTCTTTGCACCAGATAATAAAAGCATTTTCTACAGGTCTCCTTGACCTAACAGCTATTTAACGCAGTCAGTAAGTGGAATGTGAGTTGCAGCTGATTTGCTATTGGTAGCACCGCCTTTAAGGGGAACCTAACACTTGTATTTCAATTCCTAAGTTACCTGGAATTTAATTAAGTTATTAAAATTGAAATAAATAATTTTTGGTAGTATTAATGTGGAAATATAGTAATAATCCTAACTGACGTAAGAGAGGGAAAGTCTACTAGCATTAAATGTCGGGAATTGTGGAGTTGAGTTTTAACCCCATCCTGACCAATGATGTACATGTATGGCATGAGTTGGTCGAGGAAGTAGGATATGGGCTCAGGAGCCAGACCTGCTTTATACCTGGCAGCTGCCAACTGCAAAAATCAGCAAACTCAACATTTAAAGAGTTTATACCTGCTTCATGGCTGTATTTGTGTTTTACTGGGCTCCCTAGGGCTGCATACAACTTCTTCAGCCATTGGTATTCAGATTCAAATGATCTGACTCGAACATTCTTGAGTTGTGATAAGCTCTAATATACAGTGATACCTTGGTTTAAGAGTAACTTGTGTTTTTCAAGATGAGCTCATAGTGTTTCAAAAGTGTAACTTGGTTTAACAGCTCCACGTACTGGGTGTGACAGGGGGTGGGGGAGGGGCATGGCCTGCACAAGGTGGTCTACAGCCCTGTACTCTGACCCAGGAAGTCTCCCTTGCCTTCCAAATCTTAGCAGATTCCCTCCAGGCTGGCGCTTGTATCAGGGGACAGGACTGTGGAGGTAATCTCTTCATAGCTGTAACCCCTCTCTCCCCGGATAGAGTGAAGCATTTGTGTCCCGATATGCCATTATCATTCCTTTATACTTCCTGCAGTGTCTGTCCGTCCTTGTGTTTCCCATCCTGCTATAATGTGCCTGCACTCACACCCAGCTATACACAGTGCTGCTATAATGTGCCTGCACTTACACTCAGCCATTCACACTGCTGCCATAATATGCCTGTACTCACACTCAGCTATACACACTGCTGCTATAATGTGCCTGCACTCACACTCAGCCACACACCGCTGTATAGAAACGTTTCTGCCACTATCCTCCTGCACAGCTCTGTGATTCTCACCTGATTGGTCCATGCTGAACACACACCCCTTCCCCATTGCTGTCATGTGACCACACAGACCTCTGACAGCAGCCCTGCTTCTCTATTCTAGCCTGTTGTACTACACTACTGCATAATGGAGGTCTGCAATTCCATCCTGTATCTACAAACTGCTGCTGTTTTTCAGGTTTATGCGCTTACTATACATTACATTCCACATGCTGATTGCTATACTGTACAGTAACTTATAATATCACAGATTCAGCAGTTTCTCTGTGTGTTTCATTTGTTTTACAAAAATCATATTTTTGGGGTTTTGGCTATGGATATGAACACGTCAAGACCATAACCCTTATTCTGATCCAATGGGGTCGTGTGCATTTCAATCTCGCTGTGTCTATATCTGTGGATACCTGAACTTCTGGCTGCTAATAGGAATTCACCGCCAGTCAGCTCAGTGGATTTTGTGACGGTACACTTTACATGAAAAACTACTGAAATGATATGTCATGTTTAAAGACTCAAAATACTTTCTCTTTGAACCAGCAGAAGTCATTTGCAGATTTAGCTGATGTTCAGCGCAACAAAGAAGATTTGGAACAAACAGTAGAGCAGATGAACGAACAGCTGGCCCAAGCCAAAAGGTCACTGGAAAGGGTGAACCCTGTGGTCTCGGATCTACCTCTAGTGACTCCCGTAACACCCTCCAAAACCACAGATGTGGAAATGAAGCAACTTCAGGCCAAGCTAAAGGTATAAATCCGGATTATATTACAAAGTGTCCAGTACCATAATTGTATGACAGTAAGTCCTCCTCTGTCGCTGCACTGCGCTATCACTTGTTATTGGTATCTCCATCCATAATGTTTTCTGACAGACTTCACATTAACTCCCATTGCCTTACGCATGTCCATTACTTCTTTCCCAGTTAACCGGATTTTGTTCTGAAAGAAAATTGTATTTGTAGATGAAGTTCACAAGAGAAAGTCAAGGAGGCTACTTTCCAAAAGACTGAATGAACTCCTGCCTTTAAGAAGCAGTTCATGATCAGAAGGCCGAGACCATAGTAGCAAGTAGGCATATCAGGCTTAGGGGGAGGATTTTTTGGTTTAAGTACTGATGGAGCTCTGGCTACCATGTGATCTATGATCTTGAGTCATGCCAGCTTCTTAAAGAGCTCCATACTGACACTGCTAACCAGAAGTAAAGGCTTTGCAGGACAGCTGAGAACAATGGAAAAGACAGCTGATGTGAAGGGAGAAATTGGACAGCAGCTCATACATGTGTTGGGGTCATTAGTAAGGGTGAAGTTTTGATCTAGTATTTTCTTCTTCTTTTCTTTCTGCAAAAGCTTTCAGGTTTCAGATTCTTTCATGTCTAGTTTTGATCTTGAGTTAGCTCATTGATTGTTCCAACACACATGATCCCTGTTACTTTTGTCCCTTTAAACATCTGTTCTCGTTCTTATTAAAGCATCCCCAGTCTTTTACGTCTGTCTATGAATAGTGCCGGAATGCCCCATCAGTATAGACGGAGTACATGTCAGACTGCTGCACATCATTTATTCATGTAATTATCATAGCTGTTTTAAAAGTCATGGTCAAATGGCAACCTGCTTGTCACTGCTGTGGCACAGTGTTTTATCTTTTTTTATAAATTGAATATGCCAAGAGCTCAGTATAAATGAAATATTTGAACCGCAGGACTTGAAGTTTTCATGTTTTTTCTTTTTTTTATATTCTCTAAAAAGAATAATTTAAAAAAGGACAGACACAAAGATGGTATGTTATAACCTGGGATGCCGCTACAGCCTTGTCATAATTAAATAACACTATTATTTATAAAACATTCCATATTATGGCAGTCATGCTGGATAGTGAGTATATTATATAAAAATTTACATCAATCATCCATAACATAAAAACCACTGACTAGTTACAATATTAACCTTTATTAGCTTTTGACAAGGAGACTTATCACAGGGTGGCGTGTATTAGGCAGTAAGTGTACAAACAATTTGTAAAGTTGATGTCTTTATGGCCATGTTCACACAGTATGAGAACGTCAGCCGTTTTTTTGACACGGCCGATACTGCATTATCAGCTGGATGAACATTTGATTTTAATTGGAATGTGGGCACATTTGGGTGTGCTCGCACTCCATTTTACCATAGGCCACAATGTTAAGTACGTCCGGGAGCTGCTTTTTACACTGTGAGTACAGGCTATCTTGGACAAAATAGACCCGTCAATTATTTTGTGTGGCTGCAGAGAAGAACGTTTGTAGTGTATACAGGGTATATACACTACAGACTTAGTCACTGTTTTTTTGGGGTTTTTTTTTTATTTTATTTTTTTGCAGAAATCAATAGTCCAGACGATTTTAAGAAACTTTGTAATTGGGTTTATTACCCAAATATGCCATTATCTGCATTTAAAAAGCCTTTTCCCAGGTCCCCCCCTCCCTCCTCTTTTCCATCCACTGCAAAAAATCTGAAAATTGTGACTTGTTGCATGAGTCACACTCTGTCTGTTCCTATAGAGAGGGGAGGAGGGAGCAGGAGGTTAGCAGACAGCAGAAAGCAGATAACAGAGGATTACAGGCACAGAGCTGGGTGACAGCTGTAATCAGAGCTCAGAGAAGTCAGTGGTGACTGTCAAAGAAGATAGAGGGTGAGGTATTTGTAGATTAACTCTTTGTTGTCCTGTTTTGGTCTTTTAGTTAGCTCTCTCCATAGGAGAACAATGAAGACAGGAGGGAGAGCTTCAAACTGCTTTTTCATGATAAAAATGCATTTTTCGACTAATAAACCCAATTACAATTTTTTTTTTTAAATCGCCTGGACTATTGATTTCTGCAAAAAAAAAATCACGACAGTGACACTAAAGGGAACACAAGAAGACAGGTGGCTCAACCAAATACTACATGAAACTACGGGGGTGCCACTCAATGTCTAGATAACAATCATATTAAACCATAAAGAAACAAAGAGCTAGACATAAGTCAAAGAGTGCACTCCACCATATAATTTATGAAAAAATAGAAAAAATAAATTTTATTGAATATACTCACATAGAACACTACACAATACAATTAAAAACACTTAAAAAAGTTCCAGTCAGGAACATACGAGTCTACGGTCTACCCACACAATCAGTATTGGTATCAGACCTACGGGGGGTAGCAAACAAATACTATTGTTAACATGACCCAAATATAATATATTTAAGATGTCAAAAAATAAAGAAGTCAAATCCCTAGGCACCGCGTACAAAAAACCAGTGTTGCCTAGAGAAACAGTGTTAAACAAAATAAAGCCTTAATCAAGTCAGAAAATATAATCAAAAACCTGTCACCCCCCATGCCGGGTCAGAGCCCGGCCGTCCCCCGCTAGAGCCCCTTATACTCACCTTGTTCCTGAAGTTCCTGGAGCCGGAGATATCACCGTATGAAGCCCGGCGTGCGTGTGTGTTGCTGAACTCATCTCAGCAGCGTCGGACTCACTTCAGCAGCGTGCGCGCTGGGCTTCCCACAATGATTTCTCCGTCCCGGGACCGGCTGAAGAAGCGGGACTTCGGGAACGAGGTGAGTATAAGGGGCTCTAGCGGGGCATCGGCCGGGCTCTGACAGGTCCTCTTTAATGGAATGACACACTGTTAATAAACAATGGCCTTTGTTGCAGGTTGCAACAACTGCCATTGTTTATTACAAAAATACAGTGTGTGAATCTGACCCAAAACTGAAAAATGGGAAGGTGTAAAGATCTGAGCAGCTTTGACAGGGGCCAAATTATGTCTAGGTAAATAGGTGTTTGCAGGTATTAAAAAAAAAAAAAAAAAAAGGGCACGTCTTAAGGGATGGTGCCTAGTATGCTGTGCTTAGTACCTACAAAAATTTGTCTGGGGCAGTGGCTGACCTTGTCTGGTGAAATCCCTACATAAGAGCTTCTGCGCTGCATATTAATGAAAAATTAATTCTGGCTATGATAAAAAGCCGTCAACATACAGTGCATCACAGCTGCATAGATGCAAACTGGTCATTGTGCCCATGCTGACACCTGTCCACCTCTGTATGTGCCTACAGTGGGCCACAGAGCATTAAAAGTGAACCATGGAGCAATAGAAGAAGGTGCTTCAGTCTGAATTCCTGTGTTGTTTTTTTTCTTCTGCATCAAATGGTCCACTAAGTTTGTGTGTGTGTGTGTGTGTTACTTACCCAGAGAAACAGCACCAAGTAGGCCAGCTGGCCCCAGAATTATTGTGCATGTTACTTTGACATGTGCTACCTACCTGAATATTGTGGCGGATCAAGTATAATATACTCTACCACAGTGCAAAAGTATTTGGGTATGGTTTGAGGAACATTTCAAAGGGAATAAGTCACTGTTCATATTTTTCACATCCAAATCCATTTTATTCACAATTTTTTTTAAACTTTCTAAGATCAGTTTTTTTTTCTTTCTTTACATTTATAGCTATACTTTACATTGGTAGCAGTAAGGGGCGACACAACCCCTCTGCTTCCACAAACGGCTATGTCAGGGACTGCAGATGCTCTGGCCCTACACAGTTACATTTCCCTAGCGCTAACAATACTGACCCTTTCCTGATGTCTATTCTAAGGCCGGGTTCACACTTACCATACCAGCAGCTGACTTCACACTACGAGTTCACAGCGAAATCTGCTTTGGATACCTTCCCATTCACTTTAATGAAATAACATACTCGCAGTGGGATTGTCATCCTGCAGGCGTTTTTTTGTTTTTTTAAGTACAGAAGATTTTAAGAAACTTTGTAATTGGGTTTATTAGGCAAACATGCTTTATCTGCCTTCAAAAATGCTTTCCCCAGGCCCCCCCCCCCTCTCATTCACTGCTCATTTCTGGAAATTGCTTCTTGTTTACATCAGACGTGCCTTTTTCTAACCCATGGAGAGGGGAGGAAGGAGATTAGTCGGCAGCAGAGAGCAGAGAATAAAAGATTACAGTGAGAGCTAGGGCTGGGCGATATGACCAAAAAATTTAATCTCAATATTTTTATTTATTTATTTATTTATTTTTAATTCTGGAACGATTATTGATTTAAATCTCGATTTTTTTTTTTTTTTTATTTTTTTTTTTTTAATTTTTGCTTAATAAACAGAACATTTTTCTCCTTGCAGCATAAGATACTATTTTAATGACGTTTGAGACAACAACTGTATTGCTTCCCAAAGTATCAGTGCTCCCCCTTTGCCCCCATGTAGTAGACAAGCCCCCTCTGTGCCACTCTGTGCCCCCATATAGTATAGGCGCTCTTTTATGTGCCTCAATCTAGGTAGGGTGTAGTAGTGGAGGTATAGTGGATAAGTGGTGTAGTAGTACAGGTAAAGATAAGGGGTTCGGTAGAAGTAGTAATAGTAGTACAGGTAAAGATGAGGGGTGCGGTAGTACAGGTAAAGATGAGGGGTGTAGTAGTACAAATCAATGGGATTAGTAGTAGTAGTAGTAAAGGTATAGATGAGGGGATGAGTAGTAGTACAGATAAGGGGGATTAGTAGTAGTACAGGTATAGATAAGGGGTGCGGTAGTACAGGTATAGATGAGGGGTGTATTAGTAGTACAAATGAGGGGGATTAGTAGTAGTTGTAGTACAGGTATAGATGGGGGTGACTGGGGCAGCTGAGGGTTACTAAGAGTGACTGGGGCAAACGGGTTGACTGAAGAGGGACTGGGGCAGCTGGCGGTGACTAAGGGGAACTGGGGCAGTTGGGGGTGACTGAGGGTGACTGGAACAGCTGGGGGTGACTGAGGGGGACTGGGGCATTTGGGGGTGATTGAGGGGGCTTGGGATGACTAAAGAGGGACTGGGGCAGCTGGGGGTGACTGAAGGGGCAGGAGTGCACATAGCCCTCCCCCTTCCCCCCCCCCCCCCGGCACACAAGTTCCCCTTCCAGCCGCACATGCAGGTCCCCGGTCACTGGAGTAGGCTGCAGGGACCGTAGTGGTGATAGTGTTGCTGCCATTACTGGAGCTGTACAGCAGAATCAGGGGATGCAGATCCCACTGTACAGCTCCAGGATCCACAGCGACGCTATCACCACTACAGTCCCTGCAGCCTCCTCCACAGACCGGGGAGCCAGGAGTGGAACAGGACTTTAGTAAGAAGCAGGGGGGCAGGTCAGTCGCGGCTCTGTTAAGCGGACTGCCCGACCGACCTGCACCTCACCTCCAGCCTGACACCTCACCTCCCACTCGTCCTGCACCTCACCTTCCGCCTGATGCGCCGCCCGCCCTGCACCTCACCTCCGGCCCGCGATGATTTTTTGTGAAAATCGAATTTACGATTTTCACAAAAAATCTAATCAGTTCTAACCTTCGGGGCGAATTAATCAAATTTGATTAATCACCCAGCCCTAGTGGGAGCTGTGTGAAAGCCGGTATTCAGAGGTCAGAGAGGTCAGTGCTAATGTCAGAGAAGATACCCCAGTGATGTAGCTTTAAATTAACTATTTTTACATTTTGGTGCCTCATCTCCCTCCGCCCCTCCCCTCTCCACAGGTAACCTTGAAGACAGGGAGGAGAGCTTCAAACTGCTTTTTCAGGATAAAAATGCATTTTTCGGCTAATAAACCCAAATATAAAATTTCTTACAATTGCCTATTTTCTGCAAAATAAAAATTCATAACTGACAGCTGCATTTAAATGCCTCCGATTGCCCATCCATGGTGGTTTAATGGTGGGATCCTCCCCCACGTGATACGATCACGGAGGGGGCAAATACCTTCTTCTGAGCCGGCTGGGCCTCAGCACCGGACTTATCCCGGCTTAGCAATTGATGCATCTAGTCTGCAGCAGACCAGAGTAATACAGCAGTGATCTACTGGATCAGTGCTGTATTATGTATACTACACTGATCTATATGGTAGATCAGTGTAGTTGTATTAGATCAGATAGATCAGTTTAGTTGTATTAGATCAGATAGATCAGTTTAATTGTATTAATGTACTGTAAGTGTAAAAACAATGTTTTTATCAATAAAAAAAAAATCACCTCCCCTACTAAAAATTTGAATTACCACCCCCCTTTCCCATTCCTGATCATGCATGGTAAGCGGCGCAAGCCCATAAAAATTCCAGGATGCTAAATTCTGCATTTTTGGTCACATCAAATCCAGAAATATTGTAATAAAAAACAATCAAAAATGTTGCATATACGCAAGCAAGGTACCGATAAAAAAAATTCAGATCTTGACGCAAAAAATAACATCTAACACAGCCCCATAGACCAAAAAAAAAAAAAAAAAAAAGAGCGTTATAAGCATGGTCATAGAGCAATAGCATAGGTCATAGGATTTGATTTTTAAAAGTTATCAAATAAAATAAAAGCTTTGCAAGTTGCATATTGACTTGAGAAACATAGATAAAAAGTAATTTTTACTATAGGGGGCGAATGGTGGAAACACAAAACCCTGCCAATTTTTAGAAATTTCACCACACACATAATTTTTTTCCGGTTTTGCTGCATATTTTATGGGAAAATTAAGTCTTTCATTGCAAAGTACAATTAGTGGCGCAGAAAATAAGGGCTCATGTGGGTCTGTAGGTGAAAAAATGCAAGTGCTATGGCTTTTTAAACACGAGGAGGAAAAAACTGAAGTGCAAAAGCGAAAATTGGCTCAGTCATTAAAGGGTTGAAAATAAACCCTTTATAATATAACCCCCACTTAACGTTTTCATTACCCCATTTTCCTTCATAAAAATATGTAAATAAAAAACAAACATATTATATATATATATATATATATATATATATATATATATTGTTACCGCATGATGAACGGCATAAATTAAAAAAAGGGGAAAAAAAACAGGATTGCTTGTTGTGGTTTTTAGAAGTCAAGGAAGAAAGTGCCGCTTCATTGTGACGAGGACATCTGTGCATCGATGACCTTCGGTCATGAAGGGGTTAAGTGTTCTAAATAAATAAGAATTATTATTATGATGAGCGAACTTGCTGATTACTTTTAAATCCTGGCGGATGCAGTCCTAAAGGAGCCCTGGAAAACCTAGCTACAGCCTTAGGCCATGATCATATGCTGTAAGAGACCGGCCGTTCTGTGACCCAGCCGGCTCATGGAACGGCCGGTCTCAGGAAAGATCATCCCGGCTGGTATTGCAGTCCCGGCTGGATGACATTAGGGCCGCAGAGTTCTGATGCGTGCGCTTCCGTGCGCGCCCGCATTAGAACTCCCCACTGCACACTATGGAGCGTGCGGCCGGAGCTGCTCACTTCATAGTGTGCACTGACAGGTGAGTTTTCTACGGCGCCGCTAGGGATCCCGGACGGAGTGTATACACTTCGGCTGGGATTACCTCGGCCTACAGCACAGCGTTAGTTTCATACCAATCACGGCCGTTCCAACAATGACCGTGATTAGTACGGAACTTAAATTGTGCGAACATGGCCTTCGGCTGTATCCATGTTTTCCTGGCAGCTCTAGGGCTGCATCCAACTTCTCCAGCCGCCGGGAGCTTTTGAGTTTGTTTAAACCCGATCGTTGAGCAAGTTCACTCCTCACTAGTGCCCAGCATACATAGTCAATGCTGCATCCAATCAGCACCATATACCGCTAAGGCTAGTGCAGCAGTGATGTGGGTATATGGGCACATCCTCATTGCAGCCATGTAAACAAATCCAGGTGGGAGGTATGGCGCTGGAAAAGGTGCAAATTCAGCAGGTGAAAATTAGCTTTTTATTTATTTTACCTCAATCTCGAGCACTGGGCATCCTTTTCAAGGGAACCTGTCATCTTGCTGTCCAGTCTGCAGGCAGCAATTAATAAAGCAGAAAGATATGTGTTCAGAAAAACATTTATTTTGCTATTTTATTCTTTTTATTCTCTGCTTATGTTGGCTTTAGGGATCCTACTCTTTGCATGCAACGATGTCACTTACTCATTAGGCCAGAATGATCAGGGATTTACATGAATAACATACTGAATCTTTTCCCACAAAACTATCATTTTGCTCAAGTCTTATTGTTGTAAGCTGCACTATTTATGTGAAAGGTTTACTTTAAGGTGACTACTACCTACCGACAGGCACTAATAATCCAAAATGCTACAAACATAATTTTGCTAATTAATTTCCACATTATTCTGTGTGCTATTGGTTATAGTCTAAAATCCAAAGGGATCTGAGGTCAGTTCCAGAATAAAATGTCCACTAGTACTAACTATGTAAGCCATCATAACAAACCTAACAGTTGTCACACCTTACCATGGCCTTTCCTTGACCAATGTAAAGTAAGGATTGGCCTTGTTTGACATTTCCCTCAGAAGCAACAAACACCAGCTTTGTAAGTGATCAGGGAAGTCTGCATACAGTATGTGAGATCCTATTTCCATGTGCTTGTTTTGTCTTTTTCTTCCCCACATTTACAGTATATATATTTTCCTTTTTTGGTAAATATTTTAAGGAGCTGGAATAAATGAGCATTCCCTGTCCTGTTGTAGTCTCATCTAAGTATAATCTCTACATTGGTGACCCCAAAACATGTTTAAAAGAAATTCACGTACATGTTCTGCAGTTATTTTCGGGTAAAACTAATTTACAGCATGCCATAGTGTTTAAGGCACTTGTGTTAGGAACATTGACTGGTGTTGATATGTTCTAGACCTAAACTATTAACTTTTAACTAAAATATACACCAACAATTCCATAGAACTTAGAACATAGGGGGAAAAAACATAGGGGCTTGAAAAAAGTCCATATTGTTTGGACAGAAACGTCGCTATTTTTCTATGAGCAAATAAACACTTGATTCACTTCATCTACGGACGTGCTGCTTCAATTTTTGGACTGTATATATATATATGTATATGTGTGTGTGTGTATATATTTTTTTTTTGTCATCAGCAGAATAGGTTATAGAAACACTAGTGTCGTGTGTAGAATGTTCTATTTAATGCTTCCTTATAGATGATTCATGTATTGTATTTTTTCACTATTGTTCATTATGGCTTTCAAGTGGCTCAGGACTTTAGAGAGTGAGGGTATGAGGTGCACTGTTCCCTATGTATGGAAAGTTTTGGATTACCCTATAGTTTTATAATAAATCCCCAAGGTGATCTGGCCATTCAGTATTTGTGCTGATTCTACAAAGCAGAACTGTCAGTGGACTATAATAATGGACTCCCTCATAGGGAAAGAGGCATATGGACAGGAGATGCTGTAATGAGCATATTCCTGGCATAACACCTACCAGAACCTGGAAAACACCAAGTAGATATACACCTATTTACGTTGATTTTTTTTTTTATACTGCTATGTATAATGGCACTCCTGGCATGTGTGTATGTATATATGTGCAAGTAATGGCTGTGGATTGGATTTGGTTAATATATTAGAAAACGTTCTGTAAACCACATACTAGTTATACTGGAAAGCTCTTTTTTAATGATTAATAACATTATATTCTTTGCAGACTCTGAAAATGTGAATGGAGTTTTTTCTTCCTCAGCCAGATGTAATGGGAGTGCTGTACAAAACACTCTTGTTATTGTTTGTAACTTTATACCTTCTTTCCATGTATTTCTACCTCTTTTTATGAAGTGATTGTATATTTAAACCTTCTAGCACTGGGAGGCAACTACTACATGGTAAAGACCTCCCAGATAGATTAAACCAAGCTCACAAGTGTTCATACTTTATTTTTTATCTCTGCCATAGAATATGACTGTTGAAATGGCCAAACAGTCCACGACAATTAAAGCCATGAAAAATGAAGTACAGGAAAAGGAAGAACGAGTTCGGGAACTGCAAGAGAGGTACTGTATCATTTCTTTTTTTATTAAAAGGTATGGTGTGATGCAATGAGTTTGTCGCCACCTTGTGGTGATAGCCAACCTCTTTTCCTCTTTTTTCTTAATTCTTGAATGTTCTCACAGACTTTTAACGCTTATGGAATTTTGGGTCAGGGGAGGTAGAGAGTTTGAGGTGTTAATTCTCTACATTTGTTTTTCGTTTCTCTGTTTTAAGTTTAATATCACAGATGGATTTTTCGCTTTCACAATAAAGCTGGGAAGTGCAGCTGAAGGTCACAAATTGTGTGAACTCATAAATGATTTGATGGAGTAACCAAAGTTAGATTGAGACCCCAGAGTGGACTTAATCACCCTTGATGTAAATTCAGATCAGTGCCGAGAGGAGAGCAATCTCTCAGATACAGTAATTCTTTGCCTGGGGGCTGAGAGACGTGTCAAGGTTTAGCTGCTTAAACTGGATTAAGCACCAAAGCTTATATGTATAACAAGTGCAAAAGGACAGTTTTGTTTGTTTAGATTTGGATTAATTTGGGCCTTTTAAAAAGAGAAGAATTGAAGAGTACTGTAATAGTTTACAAATTATAGCTGCTTGGGCTTTTTTTTTTCTCCTTTTGGGTTGTGGGACTTTGATGTAAATTGTTCTTGCGGTGTCTTTCTTCTATATAAAAGGGTTCTTTGCTTCCCATTGCCTTAATTAGATATTACTAATTACATTTTTATCCGGTGTATGGCTATGGCAAATTAATCCGAGATGAGGTCACTAGCAAAATGGCCACAGACTTCAAGTTGAAAAGATCGTCTTTCGCTTAATTTAGATTTTCGTTCTTGTGTTCCCAGCGTTTAATTTCTGCTTGATTAATGAAGAAGCCATGTACTTCTGTAATCGAGCTCCAGGAAGGTTGTATATCTAAGCTTAGTAATATTTCCTATTGATCTAGACACCTTCTGTTAACACCACATTTTATTAATAACAGCATTTGCATCGGTTGTATTGTGTACCATTGTCACCTCTTGCTTCCCTGCAGAGAGTTAAGTGGAAAATGGTATCCAAACGCTTAGTAGGTATAGTATGTGGGAGCGAGCAAAGTTAATGACTCTGTAGACCTATAATAACTAAATATATGCTTATAATGATTAATTACCAACATGAAAAGACCTCTGCAGTCTCCAAAGGTTATGCATAAAAGTGTCTGTAAATACTGTTCCTGAAAAAAGTAAAGCAGTCTGCAGCTGCGGCAGAACAGGATTACATGGATGCTTAAACATGAAAAACAAGTAAAAACAAAAAAAAACCAGATATGTCAGTGTCTCCTGTGATTCTTTTTTTAATGATATCAGCCCACATAGCCAATAATACATGTCCTAATTTACATCTTAAATTGCCACATTTATGGTGTAATGTGTATGTTTATTTCATTGTTCATCTCAGCCTCCAGTATATTCAGAATATTACGGGAGATTTGTAAAGGAGTTTTTATAGGAATTTACTTTATTTTGTTTCATGATCCCCCTAAAATGAAGCTCCCCAACTGAACAGTCTTGAAATGTGAAATATATTAAGAGTGTTTAAACAGTTGTGGTGTTTACCCATGCATAACTTATACATTGTGATAGCTGCTGTGCTGTTTCTAAGCTTAGTAAGGGAATATTCACACGGGCGGGCTCGCAGCAAGAATCTCGGCAGGTCCTGGCAGTTCCCATACACTACATACTTGCTGCGGTCTAAACGACCGCAGCGAGTATGTAATTATACCGCCCTTAACCCCTTCTGCTCCCGCCCGGCTCCCCCGCTGTAAGCATACTTTACCTGTCCTTGCTGCATGGGTCCGGCGTCCTGTTCTCCCGCCCGCCCAATCAGTGGCTGCGGCTGGGCAACACACTAATTGGCCGGGCGGGAGAGCAGGACGCCGGACCCGTGCAGCAAGGACAGGTAAAGTATGGTTACAGCGGGGGAGCCGGCCGGGAGCAGAAGGGGTTAAGGGCGGTATAATTACATACTCGCTGCGGTCGTTTAGACCGCAGCAAGTATGTAGTGTATGGGAGCTGCCAGGACCTGCCGGGCTCGCAGCGAGAATCTCGCTGCGAGCCCGCCCGTGTGAATATACCCTAATGATAGGATTTAAGAGAAGCATATACAGTTACATCTATATATATTTGGACACTGATGATCTACTGGCCAATATCCAAGCTGACTGTGGGAGGTGTCGAAAGGCTTATTTACAGGATTCAGACGATGTGAGTTCTACAAGATGAACATCATAGCAACTCCCAGAGCTGTGCGGGCTGTGGCTGCTGGAGAGGATGATGGCAGGGGGACACTAAGGGACACAGGACACTGGAGGGACACTGAGCATCCCTCTGCCATCATCCTCTGCAGCAGCCACAGCAGGGCTCCAGACTAAAAAATTTACCTGGGAGCCATTGGCTCCTAACCTGAAAAATTTAGGCGCCAAATAGAATATTTGGTCGCCAACATTTTAAACCATGTAAAATTAATGTTATGTTACATGGGACTTACTGTGTGCAGAGGCCACGGCAGCATCCTCCTCCTTTAGATCCTTTCTTTTCTTAGTTTGAAAATGTTCAACATGGAAACTTGCAACTTGACAACCATATCCAGTCTGACTCAGTACTTCAGCTTCACTTGGCTAGCCTTTTAATGAGGCTTACTCTTCTGAACTTGAACTTAAAGGGAACCTGTCACCCCCGTGACGGGGTGACAGGCTCCCAACCCCCCGTTAGAACCCCCTATACTCACCTCATCGCACCGGGTCCCGCTTCTGAAGATGGTCGGGTCACGGAGATCTCAGCCACTGCAGCCCGGCGTGCGCTGAGAGATGAGTCCAACGCTCATAGAGAATGACGGGAGAGTCCAGCGCTCCGTCATTCTCTATGAGCGTTGGACTCATCTTTCAGTGTGCGCTGTAGCGGCTTAGATCTCCGTGACCCGACCATCTTCAGAAGCGGGACCCGGCGCGATGAGGTGAGTATAGGGGGTTCTAACGGGGGGTTGGGAGCCTGTCACCCCGTCACCGGGGGTGACAGGTTCCCTTTAAAAGCTTGCAACAGTCTATACATACTGAGCTAGACTTATGACTGCAGGCATAGTGACCCCCCACAAGATGTGTATATAGATAGATATATCTCTCACCTAGTGACTAATGCAAGTGACCCCCTACAATACAGACACCTGAGGGGCCCTGATAATAATAATTGTGCATATATCTATCTCCCAGTGTCTGCAGCCAGTTTGCCCTACACTTATAGATGGCCCCCTCCCCTTATAGATGACCCCCACCTTTTATAGATGACCCCCTCTACCCCCATTATAGATGCCCCCTCCTCCTCCCCATTATAGATGCCCCCTCTCCCCCCCATTATAGATGCCCCCTCTTCTCCCCCCTTATAGATGACCCCCTCTAGCCCCATTATAGATGCCCCCTCCTCCCCCCCATTATAGATGCCCCCTCCTCCCCCCCATTATAGATGCCCCCTCCTCCTCCCCATTATAGATGCCCCCTCCTCCCCCCATTATAGATGCCCCCTCCTCCTCCCCATTATAGATGCCCCCTCCTCCCCCCCATTATAGATGCCCCCTCCTCCTCCCCATTATAGATGCCCCCTCCTCCCCCCCATTATAGATGCCCCCTCCTCCTCCCCATTATAGATGCCCCCTCTTCTCCCCCCCTTATAGATACCCCCTCCCCTTATAGCTAGCCCCCTCTCCCCCCCTTGAAGATGGCCCCTCTTCTACCCCCATTATAGATGCCTCCCCTTCTCTTCCCCCCATTATAGATGGCACCCTCTTCTCCCCCCATTATAGATGCCCCCCCTTCTCTTCCCCCCATTATAGATGCCCCCCTTCTCTTCCCCCCCCCCCCCATTATAGATGCCCTCCCCCCTTTCCTCTATGCTAAGCAGTATTTAAAAAAAACAAACACACAAACTCACCTGACAACCCGCTCCCCCGGCGATCCTCTTCTTCTTCGGACGCTGTCCCCGGCTGATGCGCGGCTGCCGGGGGTATCCCATCCTATCCCCGGCAGCGCGGCGCATCAGTGAGCTCCCTGTACGCCGGGGCTGTGACTTCTGACACAGGAAGCGTCTCTGACGCGCGCTTCCTGTGCCGGAAGTCAGGGCCCCAGGCAGCTCACTGATGCGCCGCGCTGCCGGGGATAGGATGGGATACCCCCGGCAGCCGCGCATCAGCCGGGGACCCGGACTTAAAGAGACAGCACGCCGCCCCCGGGGCCAGTCGCAAATGGCGCCCAGATTAATAAATCTGGGCGCCATTTGCAAAATATCAGTCGCATTGGCGACCATTTTGGTCGCCATCTGGAGCCCTGCACAGCCTGCAAAGCTCTGGGAGTCGGGTTGTGACATCACCATGTTAAACAGGAAGTGAAGCCTTGATGCAGTAGTAAGTGCAGGGAAAAAGCACTTTATAAGCATTTCCTGTAATAAGTGTATATTGGTGATTTGTATAACTTTTGGGGGGCAATACAATACTTTAATAAAAATTTTCACTGGACTTTTCCTTTAACTGTTTAACTGTTTACTGGAAGCACATTCAAGAAGTTAAGGAGTTTCAGCTCCTTAACATGTCCCCCCCTGTTTTTTAGACAATTGACTCATAGGTTGCTTTATGGGCAGATGTGGGCAATTCCGTCATTATGTATTTGTCAAGTAAGCAAATAAAAGGTCTGAAGTTGATTTGAGGTGTGGTGTTCTCATTTGGAAGATTTTGCAGTGAAGAAATAATGTGGTCAAAAGAGCCCTCCATGCAGGTGAAACAAGCAATGCTTAGGCTGCGTTCACACTACGTATATTTCAGTTAGTATATGTATATTTCAGTTAGTGGAGGAGTTTTTAATCCAGGAGTGGATGAAAAACACAGAAAGGATCTGTTCACTCAATGTTGAAATTGAGTGGATGGCCGCCATTTAATGGCAAATATTTGCTGTTATTTTAAAACAACGGCTGTTATATTGAAATAATGGCCGTTATTTACTGTTATATGGCGGTCATCCACTCAATTTCAACATTGTGTGAACAGAGCCTTTCTGTGTTTTTAATCCACTCTTGGTTTTGGTTGCAATACTGACTGAAATATACTGACTGAAATATACGTAGTGTGAACCCAGCCTTAAAGTGTAACTTTTATTTAAATTTAATTTTTCAGAGATCTAATTTAAGAAACTCGGTAATAGGTTTTATTAAGCAAAAGAGTTTTCTTCTGTAGTCAAAAAGCTGTTTTCCTACCCCCTTTGACACACACACGCACACACAGAAGAAGCAGGATGTCTGTGTCCATTATGGTCTATGGAGGGGGAAGCACAGAGAAGAGAAAAGGCTGCCCTGTAAAACACCACATCCTGCAGTTTTATCTCACTAAGCTTCCAGATAAGCACTGACCTGTGAATCCAGTGTTTTATGTGCCCAATATCCAAACAGCTGCTTATAGTATTGATTTCGGCAAAAAAAAACAAAAAACCTTAAATGACAGTTACACTTTAAGCTGTAAAACAAGGAAAAAACATCCAAGAAATTGCTGCAATATTAGGAGTGGCAAAATCTACAGTTTGGTACATCTCGAGAAAGAAGGAAAGCACTGGTGAACTCATCAATCCAACAGTAGTGAATGATTGCAGAATTATTTCCATGGTGATGCGAACACATTCACAGCCAACCAAGTGACCAACACTCTCCAGGATGTTGGCATTTTAATATCCAAATCTACCATGAAGAAAAGACAGCATGAAAGTAAATACAGAGGGTTTACTGCTGGGTGCAAACCACTCATAAGCCTCAAGAATGAGAAGGCAAGATTGGACTTTCCTAAAAACAAAACAAACAAAAAAACATATAAAAAATCTGTGCAGTTTTGAAAGGACATTTTTTGGATAGATGAAACAAAGATCAAACTCTACCAGAATGATGGGAAGAAAAAAGTATGGTGAAGGCGTAATCCAAAGCTTACCACATCATTTATAAAACACAGCAGAGGCAGTTTTTTAAAAGGTTTTAATTTTTAAAAAGCCAGAAAATAAAAGTTACACAAGTTACTTATGTGCGGTTTTACACTAGTTTGAACAATTTATAAGTCTGTGTCTAGTAGTGTCCTGCCGCCAGAAGATCAGGTTACCATGGAAACGTTCACAATGGGCAAGTTCCATGCACAAACCCTATTTAATCAGAATAGGGCTCTTGCTCGGAATTAACCCAGCATGGACGTATCCCTGGCCACAGAAACGACTGTATATTGATCTGGATAAGTTACCAAACCTTGTTACTCAGGGAAGGTGTAGCGCACCAATGAATGTGATGCATTGTGCTCCAGTCAGGTTTAAACAAGACACGAACAGAACAAGGACAATACAAAAATCCCCACCTACTTAATTCTATTAAACTTTTAAACTTTCCCGATCACTTTAAGATTTCGGGGGGGGGGGGGGGGGGGGGGGGGGGGGGGGGGGGGGGGGGGAGAGCATGTCACTAGGCTTCAACAATAAATTTGTAGGGTTTTGAGGAAAACCTGAGCGCATTCACTATTGGGGTAAAAATGCCGTTTGTGGGGTTGTCCAAGTTTTGTCTTGTAAAGCGTCAGAAATGTGCAAAAAAATTGTGTTCCAAAATCCAACACTTAACTTTGGGGATGGGAATAGTAAATCATTGTATTAGGTAATTGATCACTTCTCTTTTTTTAATAAAACCTGCACATATGTTAGGACAGTGCATACCCTAGTAAGGCGTGGGTGTTATCAGGCCTGTCGATGATACTGCCTACTGTCTCACTGTTGTACTATGTAAGTCATTCATATAATAGAGTGTACCCAGTTTTAGATGTCTTAAATGTGTAAAACAACTTGCCGCATCTGCTTCTTTGAGTGAACATATAAATCTGAATTGTATAGTAGTAATGTGGGCCTTCTCTCTCCAGGGTGGCTCGGATGGAAAGGGATGTCAACATGAAAAGGCATTTGATAGAGGATCTGAAAACACGTCTGAAAACCTACCAGGAAAACGAGAGACCAAGCAAAGAAATGTTGGAAAGTCTTGAAAGGAAGGTAATTCACTCTGTATATTTATTCCCTGAGCCCATTATTCACAAAATCACCTTGGAATGTGGTGCAGCGCATCGCATCTGCAGCATAATAATACCCTGGAGACTGAATAACATCTTCCCACGACAGCCGTTCACTTGATAGAAAAATAACATGTAATAAGGATCATAAAAGATCATAAAATGTTGCTTTAAGTACAATCCGCTCGGAAACAGAAGGGTAAAGTGTGTTTGTTGTCGCACCTTGACATGCTGAGTGGTGTTTTCTGACACAGAACTAGTAATTCACTTATTTACAAGTAGTCAGGTACTTTATGTTAAATTTCTTTTTTCTCTTCTATATTTGGCTAAACAGTTAAAACCTGCATCACACTATACAAGACAGCTGCCTAGCCATCACGGCTGTTCTGTGGAGATGCTATTATATAAACTTAGCAGAGCTGAATGTGTCATGTTACCTGTGTCTCTTGTATACTGTGGTGGCTCTCTCAGTCAGGCTGCTTTTACATGTGTGTAATTCAGGGGGGTGGGTATGCCTTCCAGTGGGGGTCCCGAAGCCTGCAGACTTCTCCTTCAAGGTAATACCTTAGGTCTATCTGTAGTTGTATGAAAACTTCTGGTAATATCATCATATAGATACAGATAAGTGTTCAAAATAACAATGACACATATTTTACTCTGCTGCATCAATTAACTTGTTTCCTTCTGGTTGATAGGCTACAGATTGTATGCTAATAAATGTTGCTCAATGTGCTGTATAACCCATGGGTGACATTTAATAATCAGAAGCTTGTATGTTCCCCATACCTCTGGGCTTAGGGTCGTGTGTGTGTGTATGTATATATAATTTTTTTTTATTATTAACATTTGGTCTTTAACATGTTGTTAAACATTAATAAAACATTAAGATCCTATAATTTGCCAGGGGAGCAGACCTGAGGTGATTTATGAGTGATGTCAGGAGCCTCTGCCCAGTTTGCACTTTTATTGTCTGCACATTTATAATATAGCACCTGTAATTAGAATCCACATCCTTCTACGTGGAGATATGTACCGATGTTATGAAAATATTGCCAGCCATGCCTTGTATTCTTTATTATATTGCTATGATGTTGTTCTTGACAGAAGTTAAATTTACATCCACTGCTACAGTGCATCAGTTTATGATTTCTTTATCATGAAATATGGTAAAGATCAATTGAACCCCCTCACTTCATCCCCTAGTCCAGGTAACTTCTCTTCTCTCATTATTTCCCAGCTAAAGACAATGACAGAAGAATGTTCTCACAAGAAGACATCAATTGACTCCTTAAAACAGAGGCTCGGTGTCATCAGCAAGGAAAAGATACAATATGAGCAAATGTACTATAAAATAAAGGAGGACTTGGACAAAAAGGTATGTGACACACCTTCATTCTTATATGTGGGGGGGCTCAACATAAATTCATAATTTTGATTCACCAGAGTGTGATGTGTGTTGTGCAGATATACATTTCCTGTAAAATGAGGTTGTTTCTCTAACACCATTGGCATATTGCTCGGGATCCGAGTGTTTATACTTGAGACAGCTTGGTCAGCCATTGACTGTTTTGGGCCAACTGTGCTGCCACTTCATTCTAGCAATCACCAGGTGTCGGAGAGGAATTGTTTCATGCGGACCATTTAGATGGATGACTGTCTATATAGTACAAGGACAGATTGAGTCCAACAGAACAGGGCCCACTCCTACTCCCTCAGTGATGTCCATCTGCCCTATTAGGGCACATGGACAGGTGTTGAGACAATACCTTTTAAAGTGATATTGTCACCCCCTTTCCATATAACGAGTTTGCAGCACTACTCTTAAACTTATATTCTGGACATTTTGTATCTTACTATGTAAAGGATTTATTTCCTCAAAAAAGCATGTTATTGTTGATGGTCAGTACCATAAGGGCAGGGCTGAAAGGCCATTGTTCCCCTATATGTCCAACCACATTGGTGCTGTAGGCCCCACCCACAGCATGGCATCTAGGTCGGTCCATTCCAATGGCTGCAAAGGGGGCAGGCCTAGACGCCAATACTGTCACAGAGGAGGTGGGGCCTAGGGAACCGATGTGGGCAGATATATGGGCCACCACAGCCAATAAGCCCCGTCCCTACAGCACTGTCCACCGACAATAACATGCATTTTTGAGGGGAGAGACCACCAAGAAATCTTTTAAACAGTAATATATGAAATGTCCAGAATATAAGCTTAAAGAAACTCTGTGAGCAGGTTTATGGTGTCCTATCTAAGGATAGCATAAACTAGTGAACATAATGATGTATCACTTACATTGTACTTTAAATATATTCAGATGTTGATCTCACACAGTGAATGGTGTAAACTAAAACAAAAATACAAAACGCCAGAGCTGTGGAAGTTTGGCCACATCACATATCAGAAAAAATTGACAAAAAAATGATAGTACCGTCTTCTGCAAAATGGTACCGATAGAAAATGACACCCATGAGCAAAATATGAGCACCCATGCAGTGGATGGCGCTGTTAATGTACTCACCTGTAGAATAACATTTACACGTCCGTTTTACTCTAGGATGAAACCCCCATAAATCTATGCACATTGTGTTTTTTTGTGGGTATGAGTGTTTTTTGTTTTCTTAATTTCACCCTACATATATATTTTTTTCCTCTGACTTTTAGGCTGGGAATAACTTATGTGTATATTAGAGCCTGTTAAGAAGTAAAATTATAGGGATAGTGGTAACAGCTGTGAAAAATATCCCTTATGAACAAGCCAGGATATAAGTTGTTCTGCTAGTATTATATAACCCCTGTTCTTTCCTCTGTACCACATTCACCCACCAGCCTTCATACCTTTCTACATAGAGCATCAGACTTTGTAGTATGCAGAGAAACACGGACATTTGATCCAGACACCCTAACACAATAATTGTATAAGAAAGTGCTACCCTGCTGTGAGCAACACAAAGCACATACTGTGCGATCAATAATATGATACGATTATATATTATTAATAGATTTATTCCCTTCTAGAGCCTTACATTGACTGCAGAAATTATAGTATACATTGTAAATATTTGCCAGCAGTGGTTATTGTATTTCCCAGGAATCAGTGGGTGTAGTGGACGCCTGCATTGTGCTTGTACACTGGTTAAAGTAGAACACTTTTTCCTATGTTGTTTCTAATAGAAGGGTGTGTGGACCCGGCATTTTAGGTTTAGTTTTAAGCTAATGTATCAGATAAGATTAATGTCATAATAAACTCTGTGACTATGCTGGGAAGTTGGAGCTCTAGGTATGAAAAATCTTGTGCATGTAAAAACACGATGATTAAAGCCTAGTTCACGCAATGTAAAAATAAGGTCAAAATACATCCGTATTTGGATAAATACGGCCTGAAATGAAGAACATGATCCTTATTTCAGGCTGTTTTTATCCAAATACGGACGTACAGTATTTTGCCCTTATTTTTATGTTGTGTGAACGAGGCCTGAAGGTGGACATGCTCTGAGGTCAACATTGTCTGATCTTTCTCTCTAATTTTAAGTTATTAAGATCAGCATTTTTCCTGCAGAATGCAAGAGTTTGTGACTTAGAAAGTAAAGTGACTGAAGCTGAACGTACAATGTCTGAACTGGAAAAGGCAGCTACACAACAACTGCACAACTTGGCAATGCAGAGTGAGCAAGCCTTGGAGGTGTTACAGAGCAAACTCTTGCATGGCAATAAAAGGATTGATGAGTTTGTCACGTTTGTGAAGGTACAGTATGTTGTTTATGTGTCTTAACTCACTTCTGCACTGCTTGCTGTTTAATTAGTCACACAAATAAGCTGAAATAGGTTTTTAGACATAATTGTTTTTTATCCATACAATATACAGTGGTGCCTTGGATTACGAGCATAATTCATTCTGGGACTGTGCTTGTAATCCAAATCCACTCTTAAACCAAAGCAAAACTTCCCATAAAAAATCACTGAAATGCAAACAATTGGTTCCACACCCCAAAAATATTGATTTTTTTAATTCTAAATAAGATGCAGAACAAATGAAACAAAGATTTAGAAACCACTGAATATGTAATAAGTTACCGTACAGCATAGCAAGCAGCAGCATGTGGTATATAATGTATTCTATGTGCATAAACCTGGAAAAACTGCAGAACCCCATAATGGCGAGGATTGGAAACCCAAGGACTGACAGACACTGCAGTGAGTATTAAGGAATGAGCAGGGCAGATGTGGGCACAGTAAAGCCTCCCATCCAGTACAGGGTGCTCTTAAACCAAGTTACAATTTTGCAAAACTGTGAGCTCTTAAACAAAAACGCTCTTAATCCAAGTTACTTATAAATCAAGGTACCATATATATGTATGTGTATATATATATATATATATATATATATATATATATATATATATATATATATATATATATATATATATATAAATATATACACACACACAGAGTATATGAAAACTGTACTTACCCTCCTGATCTCCGGTCACTGCGGCCGACATTGCCCAGTCCCTGCTGTTCCCCAGTGTATACTCAGCCCTTGTTTGCCTGAGTGGGCTTTTCCTTGTGTAAATACAGAACAGGAACGGGGGGTAGTGGTGAACGAACACCACTGGATCAGGGATCAGGCAGGTGAGCACACTTTCTTTTTTAAATCCCAGAACCACATTTTATCCTGCTTTTTAAAAAAGTAAGTAGAAATGCCAGACAACTTTTACTATAAAAAGGTGTTTGGTGGTCTGTTAAAGGAGGCCTCGGTATAGCACCACTGACAATCTGGTCAAGCTGCATAAAAGCTAGGAGGTAGCCCCAGATACCAGGCCCTAAACCTTTCTGTGGCACAATCAAACCTGATGGCAGCTCTGCACAGGGGCAAAAACACTTTTAAACAAGTTAGTACCAGCCACAGTGACACAATTGCTGGAGAAGTCCCTAAAGCCTGTTTCTATGCACAGGCAAAATACACGAGCATCTATAAATATGTCAATACAGTGGTACCTTGCTTTAAGAGTAACTTGGTTTAAGAGCTCACAGTTTTTCAAAATTGTGACTTGGTTTAAGAGCATTGCTTTGGTGTAAGAGCTCCTAGTACTGGGTAGGAGGGGGAGTGGGGGAGGGGCATAGTCTGCATAGCGGGGTCTAGAGCACTCTACTCTGACCCAGGACGTCTCCCTCACCTTCCAAATCATAGCAAATCCACTTCAGGCTAAGGCTTACATCAGGGGACAGGACTGTGGAGGTAATCTCCTCATAGCTGTAACCCCTTTCTCCTCAGACAGAGAGTGCTGTATGCAGGTGCCCACATCTACCCTTCATGCTCCCTGCAGTCTCTGTCAGCCCTTGTGTTTCCCATCCTCTCCATTACTGTACAGTAACTTATAATATCACATATTCTGCTGTTTCTGAATGTTTGTTTCATTAGTTTTACATGTGATTCAGAATAATTAATCATTATTTTTGGGGTGTGGAAGCAATTGTCTGCATGTCTATGATATCTTATGGGGAAATTTGCTTTGGTTTAAGAGTGGATTTGGATTACGAGTGCGGTCCCGTAACGAATTATGCTTGTAATCCAAGGCACCACTGTGTGTGTATATATATATATATATATATATATATATATATATATATATATATATATATATATATATATTATATATATATCCCTCCTAGCTAACCTTCGAAGAAGAAGAATAATGTTGTACTCCTGTACAACAACCACATCATGTATTACAGTAAGGGGAACAACTGACCTCTTCAAGCTGTGGCTGGCTGACTCTCCAGAATTAGCACTGGTCAGACAAAAATGTCTACCTTTTGGGGGGGAAAAAACAAAACATGCCCATCTGTCTTAAGATAAAATACAAAGCTAAAATAAATGGTAGTGTCTAAAGATTTATCAGCCAGCTCTGCACATCACCCTTGCCTGGTTATATCAGTGCAGCTGAGGCATTCAGTGAGAGTAGCAGCAGCAGCAGGATAACCTTGTCATTCTAATGACATGGCCTTTATTCATTGCCTGGAATGTTGATGCACACACTGAATGATCTCTCCAGTTCATGTGGGGGTGTCCGCACTGAGCATTGGCTTGCTGGGAGTCTCTATCTGGGTATGATTGACTGCTTCACTCCTTGCTTCCTTCTACAACTCTTGCCATCCCACTCTTTAGTTAGGTAGAGCTTAGGTCTTTCATCTTTATTAATGGCAGTGTTTTATTTGGATAGATCACTGACATATTACAACAAGGTTAATCGAGAGGGCTAGACAGGATTATTAGCAAAGAAAATATTAGATGCAGAAATGCAGACTGGCCCAGTAATCACTATGTGCCCTTGAGTGTTTAGTGTCGGCACTCGGCATAAGAAATACTACAGCAAACACTTATTTACAAGACGGCAACCAACCCAGCCACTCTACTGTGGAACATAAGCTCGGTAACTTTTTGGGGGGAGTTGACTTTAATAGGGGATGTTATTTGCAAATAGTTCCGTGGGCCACAATGGAATTTAGATATCTGATATCGGTTCACTGTGCTTTGATGAATTTTAGACACTTTTTCTGTAATAAAACGAACATTTGTGTAATTTATAGGAGATAAGGGGATGTCTCCTTCTGTCATATAAAATATTTTATCTTGCTTTGTTAGACATGACAGAGCCACTCATCTATGCTGTATTATCACCAGTATTATTCAACATGACATCTCCTGGGCTCCGGAGACGGCTCACATTTTACTTTATCAGTAAGCTGTGACTATCCACCCCGCTGCCCTGAAACAAGCAAAGTCTTGAGTGCTCCGTTTTGGATTATACTCAGAAGACACTGTTTGCATTTTACATGCATCTGGTTCATTGGTATTATAGGCTACTGTGCACAAACACACTTACATGGATTTTTCTACAAATCTACAGTTGTTTGTTTTTTGTTTTTTTTATTAACCCCTTGATGTCCAAGAATTTTTCTTGTTTTTAAGAAATTGTTGCCTTCTAAATGCCATATATATTTTTTTTCAACATACATAGACAAGAGCTTGTTTCTGTTTGCAGGACAAGTTTTACTTTTTGTTGTCTACATTTTGGGTTGCACATGATGTTATTAAATGCTTTCTTTTTTTTTTTCAGGCAAACAAACAAAATATGACACATCTGACAATTTGCAATCATCATATGCATAAATAATGAGATAATTATATAGTCCAGGATGTTACTGATTGACAATTCAAAATATGTGTCTTTTTGTTGTTGTTTTTTTTTTGTTGTTTTTTATTGAATGTCTTACATCTAAATCATATATTACTGTTAGAGCAGGGACCCTGCTGTCATGTAACAGCTGAGCTCCTGTGATATTCTGCACAGAAGACCAATGTCTGACTGCCCTGCCAACAAAAGACGTATTGCGGTCATCAAGGGGTTAAATCATGTGATAGATACTTTTTGTCATACATAGTCTGGTTTTGCAAATTTGCTATGTAAAATGTTTAACAAGCTTGTTATTACCCCACTTCTGCATGTGGTTCTTTTTAGGCACAGCTTTTTAATATATAGTTTAGTCCTCTTGACCATGAGGGCTCCAACCCCCCCCCCCCCCCCCTTCAAATGACAAAGCTGCCTTTTTGCACTGTGCTGGGTGGACATACAATGTATTTAATGCTGGTTTTCACAGTTTTATATTATGGTATGCAAATACAGTAGAAATTACAGATTAACTATATTTTGTGGGCAAGTACAGTTTCAGCAATACCAAATTTGTGTTTATTGGAGACAAGAATGTAAGTGGTTACAATGTCTTGTATGGCACTGGGTAATAAAATACTGGCCAAATAGAAGAAAAGGGAAATAAATAATGGCTACATTGAACTAAGGATTTTA
The DNA here is from genome assembly GCF_027789765.1 of Dendropsophus ebraccatus. Classification (NCBI taxonomy): domain Eukaryota; kingdom Metazoa; phylum Chordata; class Amphibia; order Anura; family Hylidae; genus Dendropsophus; species Dendropsophus ebraccatus. The sequence goes on along the minus strand of NC_091456.1, from coordinate 78,341,266 downwards.
CAGTTATGATTTTTTTCTTATCTTTCAGGAATTTTTGGTCATTTTTATGTTTATTTGTGGAAATCGCTTAATCCCGGTCTACCATCTATTTCAGAGAGGCTAGCTGGAACCTTATGTAAAAAATAAGTGCACTTCCAATTGTCACTTGCTAACTTTTGTTCAATCTAACTAATATTTCACAAAATACAGGCAGTTTTCTTTCTTTGACATGGTTTGCCTTTAGGTACAATATTTTACCTTGAGATTCTCTTGATCCTGTGCTGAGATTATCACCTGTTGTTTTTAGTACTATGTTTGGTCTATTAAAGCCTATAGCAATGCCGTGGTATATGTTTGATACATTTTTGATGGTATTCCAATGTATTCCCATGGAGGAGACTGTAAACGTGAATAGGGCTTTAAAGGTTTTTTTGCTTTTTTTTTTTATTTACTTTTTTAAAATTCCGTAATAAAATAAATACAAGTAGTCACTTACTAATTGTCTATAGCTGTGCCTGATACAGTCCTGTAACCAAGTTACGTATAGGAAGGTCACATATCACGTCAGCTCCCTGACTTTCCCATCTACCTCCTTGTCTCAGAATGGATTGTGTTTTACATGCTGGGCATCAGTTCTGTGTCCAGTATCAGCTGTTTTGCTTATAAAGAAAGTGAGAAGATATAGAGGCAAGACAAAATCTGTAGATTGAGGAAATGTATGTGGGGAAACGTGAGCTTTAGGTTTTTTACATGATGATGATGATGCTTACAACAACCCCAGAAACTTTAAAACAGAAGGGCAGTATAAAGCAAGGCACAATAATAAAAATGGAACAAGTCTGATAAAAGAAGGAATGAGTATTAACGCATGAGGCAGAGGAATAGATATAGAACAAAAAGAAAAGAGTGGCACAAAAGACGGGATGTGATTATGTCTTAGTCTGTCTGTTTGTAACTTTATAATTTGTTCAGTAATAAAATAGAAGAAACTAATATATGGGCTGAGCTGGTCTAGGGGCATTGGTTGGAGCCTCACTGACACTATGCAGGCTTGAAGCTCTAATGGGAACTTTAAGCTAGAACATCATCACATTATACTTGTCCTTATTGTAAAAGCCAAATGAGTGTGTCACCTTTTGTGCGGCAGAGACAAGACCTTTATTACAGATGATACTTCACAATAGATATTGGTGATAAATTAACTTAATCTCCATCAGGATTACTCTGCAGCTGGGATTTAGGCAAATTGAATCAGAAGCCTGAACAATGACAGTGAATATCTATTAGACTGTAAACAGAATAACACACTCTGTGGATTTTAATGAATGAAGCCAGTAGCTGAACGCTTGCGGTTCACGTTTGGCATATGGTTACTGATGCGTGCACCAGGAACAGCACATAATATACAGTGAATGTCTTAATGGATGGAAGCCTCATTATTAATCCTCTTCAGTCAAGGTGGTCTGTCCCTCGTGCAGGACTGCTGATTTACCTAAAGAATCTCTTTCTTTAGGGGAATTGGATTTTAGAGCTTTATTAGTAGTATTTTAGGACTAAGAATAAAGATAATCTTACCATAGGTTCAGGACAAGACTTTTGCTGCATTGTTGTGACAATGTTTTTTTTTTATTATTTGTATAGCGCACACAGATTCCCCAGCAGTTTACATAGTTAGGCCAATTATTGCTTCCTGTCCCCATGAGGGCTCACAATCTAAATTCACCTATCAGTATGTTTTGGGTGTGAGAGGAAACCCACCAAACACTGAGGAAACATACAAACTCTTTGCAGCTCTTGCCCTTGGTGGGATTTGAACCCAGGACCCCAGCGCTGCAAGGCTACAGTGCTAACCTCTGAGCCACCGTGCTTGTTTTGTTATGGCATTGAGAGATAAAGTCACTGATACTTAAAGCCGATGTACCAGCACAAGCAATAAACAAATATTTTTATACCACCTGGTTGGCGATACCTAATGAAGTAGTGTTAGGCATTGATATCTCCTCTCCTGGATGATGCGCGCCTTCTGAATAAAGTCTGATCCAGCCTGGCTCTTCCTCAGCACGTCACTCAGGGGAGGAGATATTAATGTGCTGGGCCAACCTCCAGTGCACCAACCTACTTCATTAGCGTATATATATATATATATATATATATATATATATGGACCAGATCTCGGGCAGTGGGCATTTTGAAAAATGGATGGCACCATTAGAATCTGAATGGCGCCACTGACCAGGTTGTATAAAAATATTTGTTTATTGCTTCTATTGGTACATTAGGTATTTTGCATAGAACGCTTTTAGCAGCTCCTAAAAGAGCCCCTAAAGCTTTCCCTTACCATAGTATCTGTGCCATCTTCCGTTCTTCGCAAGAAAATTTTCCTTTATTTTGGCACGCAGTGCAGGGAGAGAGACCTAACTAGTTATCTGGGCGGTGTCCTGGCCATGACTAGTCACACCTCTCTGCCTGTCAGCGTGCTCTGCAGCGATGATTGACAGGTAAAAAAGCTTCTAACAGGCCTCTTTGCCTATCAATCATTCCTGCATAGTGTGAAATAAAGAAGAAGAGCAGAGCACTTAAAGGAAATGTGTAATCAGAAAATAACCTATTTTTTAAATTATGGTCCATTGCTTAATACATTGCTTAATTGCTTTAAAAAAAAAAGGGATAAATTATAATTTGACTGGAAGGACAATTACTGTAAAGGAGAAGCCATGGAAGGGTGAAAAGATGAGTTAAAAGGATCTTGTCTTCACCAGCTAAAACTATGTTTTTTCCTCTCCTTCAAAAAGAACTTGGCAAAAGAACTTCAAGTGGATGTGTGCGAAATGAGAAATTACATCAGGAAAGCCAAGCTATTGGATGAGTCTGTAAGTGGTCCATCCAAAAAGTCTGTCCACAGAGCCCAGTCACTAGCAGCCAGTATCCTCAACATCTCCCACTCTGACCTCAGTGATATATTAGAGGCACCAGATGAAGAGGTGAGTACATAAACAGTACATCTGTACCTTTTTGTTATCTACTGTGTGTGCTGTCTGGCCCTAATTCGGGGCCGTCACAAGATTGCAACATTTTATGCTGTATTTTGTAGTTGCCTTTTTCTTGGTCTTGTACAGTATACTGTATAAAGGTATGGCAAATTTATACAACTAGATTTTCCGACAGCTTTGACATAAGAAACAAGTGTAATACTAATCCTGAAACACCATTGTTGCTATTTCTATGTAGATTTTAGTTGGTTTAGATTAAAACCTACAGTCATAACTATCAGGAAGAGCAGGTTAAGCATAGCCCCATGTAATCTCCATACCCAATCATTGTTTCTACAGTGAGTCCTACTTAATAGTTCGCTTGCTTTCAGTGTAGCCCAGTCACTGGGTGCCATGAAACAAGACCATTGCACAGCAGCAGCAAAGGTTCTTCTACAAACCACTAGGGTATAGAAATGCATTGGACAAGACTTCCAAGTCTTCCTGGAGCTTTTTATAGTATAAAAATCATAGCCAAGCAGCCACAGAGAGGCTTCAGCTTACCATGTGCATTGCCACGGTTTAGCCCTACTCTGGGGAATTGAAATCCTGATGTATAGAGAAGTCGCAGCTCGCCATCTGGCAGTCTGACAGCTAAGTTTGGCAGATGCCAAGAGATCTCTTCCTGAATGTGTAGTGCCAACTGGAATGTTTTGTAGGCGAAGGTTGATATTTATGCTTAGCCTGGCCTAGATGAAATGAAAGGAAATGTAAATCAATGCTATATAAAACCATTGTCAGCATTTGGGTAGGGATTATGTTATATCACCATGAAAATAACCAATTTCACAAATTGGGTGTGAGAGTACAGAGCTCCCAACGCCACTGAACTCCATGATCTGGAAAACCAACTGCAATCCAGACATTATATTTCAACATTAGGTGCCCGAAATCTCTAATACTCTTGTGAGTTAATAGATGCAAATTCCCAGAGCCATCTTCCAAAAGCTTATATAGAAAGTCCTCCAAGAAGAATGGAGACTGTGTTAGTATTAAAGGGGGGACACCTTTCTCCATGTGGTTTTGGAATGAGAGTGAAAATGAGCTCAAAGAGCTAGCATGGTTGCAGGGCAGTTTCTCGGTAATTTTGGAGGGGTGGGGGGGGGGGTTGGATGCGGGCAGAGGCGGTGCGGGCAGTGGCCAGAGCAGGTCATTAGGTCCAGTGTGGGGGAAAGGATGCGAGCGGCGGCCAGAGCAGGGGATTGGCGCTCATCGGCCTGGCCAGGCGATGGTCCAGGGGTGGGGGGCATGTGGCATGCTATTTAACCCCACTGGGTGAGGAACCAGAGGGTGCCACCAGCATCCCTTAGCTGTTGGCGCCCTGTGCCATCACCCAGCGCAAGAAACTGCCCTGTATGGATGTAATGTTCTGATATCCAAATACTTCTGTCTATGTTTGATGCATCCTATAATGGAGACACCCCAAGTGCTAATCCACTCCAAATTCACATACCGTCATATTCCTTCCCATAAACTCACACATAGAATTCTACTGTAGCACATTGTTTTCACTTGTGGTGTGTAATTAATGTAATGGAAAGCCAGATGGCTCAGCATTTTAAGGAACATGCCTCACAACCTTTATGTAGACTGTGTAAAACTGGACCTGCTCCATGTAACCATTCCACGCTTTTATGGAAGATACAGGGATATTGATTATTCCTTGTTATTAGCAAAATAAGGATGTGTAATGTATCCATGGAGCACTCTGGTCACTTTTGATGCTAGGTGTTTTAAATGCAATGTGCTTTTTTTATTCTAAGTCCATAATGCTTTCACAAACCTGTCATAAATTATTGTGTCTCCTTTCCTCCCATTAGGAGATAGCAAATGTGAAGCGGTCAGTAGAGTATGATAAAGAATGGATGAACCACATAATGAAGCTTCTTGAAGGACAGGTATTGGAAATGCTCCTTAGTGGGTTTTAGTTATTTGTTTCCAAGACGTTTACACAATAATTTGTGCTAAATCTATTTTCCTTAGTATATAATTTTATATGTATAATATACAGTACTTAAAGTGAAATTCAGCATCCACGATAAAGAAATATAATAATTTGACATATGTTTGAAACACCAAACCATAAAATCAGAAGCAGAAGACTGAGCAGAAAGAACCAACTAGGAAATAATACCGAATATGCTATCTCTTGCTGTCTTTATAATTGTTATGTACCCTTAAAAGCATTATTTTTTTTTTAAATAGAGTTATTTGGAAAAAAAAAAAAAAAAAAAAAACTGTTTGAAATGTCACACTGAGACCACCACCAATCTCTAGATATCGCTAGGTGAAGTACACAGTTGTATGGTTCACTCCTTCTCTCAGAGCTCAGTCCATCTCATTGCAAAAGACAGACTCCCATTATAAGTGTCCTGCAATGAGGCAGATACAGCCCCTAACCAGGAAGTGAAGTGCACAGCCATGTGCTTCTCCCAGTTATATCTAGTAATCAGTGGGGGTCCCAGCACAAAGACCCTGACCAGTGGAAACTTTTCACATAGAAATCTGTCAGCTACCAGACCGGAACCGCTTCATTATCTCTGCAATCTGCTTATCAGCCTGCTGCCTTTTAAGTCGGGTGCTGGGAAAAGCTGGAAGAGGCTTCCCAGGACTGGATCCAGCTTTGCCCAGCACCCAAGGAGGAGTCAAAAGACAGCAGGCTGATGAGCAGATTACATTGAGATAATGAAGTGATTTGCTTTGTTATTACTGTATATTCAATCATCTCTAAAGACAACGATCTGCCACGATGTCGGCTGATCAGGGCCAGCTCCAGGGTTTTGTGGGCCCTTGGGCAACAAAGCCTCAGTGGGCCCCTTTGTACATCACTCATGTAGCAACCGTAAAACAGTTGGTCCCCCTCTGTGTAGCCCCTTATAGATGCCCCCCCCCCCCCCCCTCTGCCACACAAACATCTTAGGCACTTCAACACCTTCCTCTATACAAGCTCCCAACAGTAACGGGACCCTCCTTGTGCCTTTAAAGTTATTTCCTTTCTTTATGCCTTATTCTATGGTTAGGATCCCATTTGTAGTTGTGCCCCCTCTTTTTACCCCTATCTGTAGCTGTGCCCCCTCTTAGTGCTCCTCATCTGTCAGTGAGCCCCTTTAGGCTTCAATCTGTAGTAAGGCCTCTCTTTGTGCAAAAAAGAACTTTGACCTTATAAACTGTGCCACTGCTCCCCACACAATAAACTCTCACTGCCTCCCAATAAACTGTGCCACTGCCCGCCCATCTCCCCCACCCCAGATAAATTATGCCATTGTCCCCATAAATCAGTGCTTCCCAATCAGTGGCTCCAGTTGTTGCCAAACTACAACTCCCATCATGTCCTGGTAGTAGTGGATGATTGAAGTTGTAGTTTTGCAGCAACTGGAGAGTCACCTGTTTATGAACACTGGAGTAAATAAACTCTCCTACTAGATCTTTGATTCCCAATCAGTGGCTTCTCAGCTGTTGCCAAACTACGACTCCCATTATGCCCTGCCAGCAGTTCATGGTGGGGGTTGTAGTTTTTCAGCAACTGGAAAATCACATGTTTGAGAACACTGCACTAATAAACTGTCCCACAAGTCACTGTTTCCCAACAAGTCACTCTTTAGTTGTTGTCAAACTACAACTCCCATCATGTCCTGCTAGCAGTGCACGATTGGAGTTGGAGATTTGCAGCAATTGGAGAGTTACATGGTCTCTAAACATCCCACAAAACACTAATCCCCCCACCCCCTTTTATACACTTACCCATTACCTGGCTCGGGAGCTGAGCTGTGCTGCTGCTCTGGCCTCCTCTAATCAGGTCTGGGCCAGGGCAGAAAGATGCAGAGAGTGCAGATCAGGCTGATCTACAGGACGGAGGAGACACTGGCTGGCCGAGTGGGGAGGTGTATGTTCCCAACCTCCAGCCAGTCTCAATAATGAAAGAAAGCAGCCCTGGCGGGACTGGGCCCCTAGGGATGCTGTGGGCCCCGACACTTGCCCAGGTAAGCCGGTGCTGACACTAGCCCTGCAGCTAATCGTGGTCTTTTAACATGCTGAAAGAGGACGAGAGACAACTGCTGACGGATCCGTTAAACGTATGCTGAAAACGCAGTGTGAACCCAGCCTATTATAGCAACTACCACTGCTATCTGCTATTGGCTTCCCATACGATCTAGCGATCACCTGGGCAGGCCCGCCGCCGCTCCCCGCGGCCCCCTCTGTACTCACCCGCTCGCTGCTGATGCGTGTAAATGGGGCTTAACTCTTACCTGATATGTCCAGGAAAAGATGGTTCTGGTATGTTGGAATTCAGCATGGCCAATTCTTTGTTCCCACAATACAAAGCAGAGAGAGTAGCAGTGGTGTATCCCCCTCTACCCATTGAGACCACATACATATTCAGCCAAGATGTGCATGATTGTATATGGGGGAAGTCTGAAGAATAGCTGTCAACCAATGGCTATGCAGCTAGCCTTAGAATAGAGAGGGGGAAATAACTATGCCTACATAAAGTAGCACGTCCATTGTCTGAAGACTCATCTGATTTAATAGTAAATCCTCCTCCTCTTTATCTGCTAATGACTTTGTCAAGGCAAGGCAGCTCCCACACTTCTAATTTCCAAGGGTCACCAGAACATCTGTGAACAACATCAAGTAGCTCTCCTTGTGTCAAATATTTTTGTGCAAATGAAGTAACTATACCAATTATGGTGTATTAATGCATTTATTAGTGTCTGTGAGCCTATGAATGAAACCCTTTTAGACCAATGAAGAAGCATTAATAGGCTCAGGAGTGCATCATTAAGATGTTAGCACTTTAATAATATTAATAATAATAATTTTTATTTATATAGCGCCAACAGATTCCGCAGCACTTTCCAATTCTGGAGGTACATACATAGACAAAAATAGACTTTACAGAGATCTACATATAATTATCCATACATGAGGAGTGAGGGCCCTGCTCCCATGCATGAGCTTACAGACTATTATTCATCCCAAATATCCAGTCTGGTTTCACATTTTCTGGGTATGTTGTTCTTTTGCATATATATATATATATATATATATATATATATATATATATATATTTATTGCACTCTCAGCCAAGGTGAGCATGAATGTATATGGGGGTAGTCGGAAGAAAAACTGACAACCATTGAAGGTGTATGGGTAGTTGTGCAGCCAACCTTAGGTGGGGGAAATAACTGTTCTCCTGGGACACATATAGAAGATTTATATACCGCATTTCTTAGTTTGAAACAGAATAAGATCAAAGAAAATGAGGATAATCTTGGAGGAATTGCAGGGATCTTTGTTGTGTATTTACTATTTAGTTTTCCTTTTGTGAGAGAAAAGTAGTAAACCCACCTTTTTTTATTAAACAGTTGTAGAAAATATTTCTTTAAAAAAAACTTACCATATTTAAAATCTGGGATTTGCAGTTATTAGTGGGTTTTTTATTTTATTTAATTTTTTGTGAATGTTATAAAAAAAAAAAAAACCTGCAACGTAAACACAAAGCCAAATGCATGGTGTAGTTTAAAGAAATAAAAAACAGCAGACAAATAAACTACAGCATACCCTAATATTTTTTGGGCTGCACTGTGTGAATTTCTCAGAATCTCTATTCTCTACAATGCAACATCTGCTTGCTGTGCTAAATCCCCTTGAGTGAAGCACAAAGTGTGATAACTGTGCCTTGGCAAAGACCAGGCAGGCTGTAGAGGTTCACTACATCAGCAATGGCAATGCTCGCTACTCGGTCCCATGCTGTCAGCAGCCAGCCACTCCAGCATTCGTGTCCATATCTATATTTGATTACGGATTTAACCTTGTCTGCCTAATGCTGTTGACAAGTGTCTACAGCGCGGAGGGGAAATCTGTGTGTATTTTAGACAAGCCAAGCTTCAGAAAAGGCATAAAACACTGGAGTGCAGCAGGCTTCTCAGGAGTATGAAGGAAACAGTCATACCTCAGGCTAAAGTAAACTAATAGCAATATCTTTTTTCATATAGAATAACAGAAGTATGCTGAATTAAATGGAAGACTTATAAAAAAGAAAGTTTCTTGCAAAAGTTACTTTTTTTAGAGCTTCATTACCTATAAACTATGTAGGTTTATGCCAGCTATTGTGAGAATAAAACAGAAAGTAAACATGTACACTTGTAGCAGTCCCATAGTATGTTTATATGCTCTAGATAATAACACTTACAGGAATGGTGGTGGAGTCGAAAAGCCAAATTTCCAGGCCCTCCTGTTTTTAATTTTTTTGCCATACTCTGACTCTGCACTACTTGTACAATTGTACAATATTAGTTTTAATTATATATATATATATATATATATATATATATATATATATATATATATATATATATAATTTATTTATTTATTTTTTTTGAAGCTGTAATTCTTATATTTCTACTGGCTTCACCCAAATCTGACTCCTCCTGCTAACAGCAGTACCTGCAGTCCTATGTAAAACACACATCTCATATAGGGTAGCTTTACAAGTTTCGTATCACAGTAGATTTTATGCTGTGAAATCCTCTGCAATACTTTGTAGTGTCATTCCCTATGGCTCTACATTCTTGCAGCGGATTTTCATTCTGCTGTTTGAATGTAGCCCCTGCCCACTTAACCCACCACCTGCTGCACTAATACATATAATATGATTATATAATATATTACATTCACTGTCCAGCTGCAGCCATTAATTGACTGAGCCAGGACGCCGGAGAACCAGGTGGGAGTGTGGGCAGGTTATGTATTAGTGAAGCAGGTGGTGGGTTAAGTGGGCAGGAGCTACATTCTCACAGCGCAATGAAAACCCACTGTAAGAATGTAGAGTGTCATTCCATAGGGAATGACACTACAGAGTATTGCAGCGGAACTTGCAGTGTGAAATCCGCTGCATTACGGTACGTGTGACACTACATATCGTGCGTGCAGATCACCGGGCGGGATCGGCTTCTAAAGCGGGACTTGCAGGACAGGGTAAGTATCCGGGACCCTACCGGGGATTGGACAGGCTCTGCCCCGTGTGCTAGGGTGAAAGGTTTCCTTTAATCACCATGCAGACAAAAAGACAAACTATTAGAGTCAGGTGATCTTATCTGTCCAAGCATGGCATTTTACTGTGTTTCATGTAGATTTTACTGCAGATAGTACCCCTTACATTGAAGCATGTTCTAAAATCTAGAATTGTGGTTGTATACAACTACAAATGAATAGGGTTTTGCAGTGCAGTTTGATACAGTTTTTTGGTGTAGATTCTACAACAGACCTGCTTATTCGCTATATTCTGATTAAATCATTCCTTTTATGATTTTTTTTGGAACAACATATACTGTGGCCCACTTTTCACTTTTAGTATTTGTTGTATGTATATATTAGCTGAGGCCTGGGAAAGACAATGGATAAAACTGTGAACTAGAGATGAGCGAACCTCAAGCATGCTCGAGTCCATCCGAACCCGAACTTTCGGCATTTGATTAGTGGTGGCTGCTGAAGTTGGATAAAGCCCTAAGGCTGTGTGGAAAACATGGATATATTCATTGGCTGTATCCAAGTTTTCCAGACAACCTTAGAGCTTTATCCAACTTCAGCAGCCACCGCTAACCAAATGCCGATCGTTCGGGTTCGAATAGACTCGAACCCGAACCCGGTTTGCTCATCTCTAATTATCACCCAAAAACTGGCTTATATTACTTGCACTACTTAACTGATGTATTTCAGATGCTTTTGCGGACATGGTTATCCAAAACGGGTTGTCTTGCAGAATTGGGGACATGGTTTAGCATTTTGGCACACCTTCTCACTAAGAGGAAATATGCGTTTTTCAGATTTTCTGATGGGTGCTTGTAATTGAACACAGCACTGGTACTAGAACGCCTCCTTTATGCCTTTTCCTAATGGAAGCAGCTGATACAGTGTGGTTTAAGAACAAACTCAATGAGAACAGTGACAGAACCATGATCATTGCTCATGTATCCCCAAACGGTGTGCCTTGGTAGGAAACATCTGAGGGATCAATATACAACAAAGAGAAATTCTGATTAATGACACATTATTTCCTGTATGTAATCTCTATCTCATCGCAGCTGTAAGGGTTGTGACTATCACTGTGTCATTGTGCTGTCCTGCAATGAGTTAACAATATAGAATAGAGGAAAAGGCAAGAAGAATCTTAGCAAATTGATTAATTTAATTATCTGCCTGGCGTACATGCTGCAATCTATCCCCCCTCCTTCTCCAGAGCAGATTCTTTTTTAAAGTCAGTAGTTGATAGGGACACCTGAAGAGTTCATGGGTTTCAGTGACCTTTTACTATGGACCTGCTTCCAGTCAATTCATGTTTTCCTCACAGTCAGACAGCTGTTTATTACTGTGTCTTCCCGCACTCTCTGCAATATTTTCTACTGAGACCTCGAGCAGCTTGTTAGTGGGAACTAAATATTGATTTGGCATCCTGTCGATGCAGAAAGAATGAAAAAATTTCCACCAGAGGCCCCTCAAACATTTTCCTATCGACATTTTCTGGGCAGAGTGGAAAGCTGCATAGAGGATGACAAGGCCGAGACTAGTTGAAATCCCGGAGGGTTCAGCTGAGACTGCTGCTGTGACCTGTGTGATACTTTTTCTTCCCTTTCAAGTATCTCTTTTTCTCCACACATCTAGTCAGCTGGGAGGATCCCCTCTTGCAAGTGATCAAGGGCAGTTTATTGGCAGGTGAGAGCCCTGCTTCTCAAGCCATAGATTTGCTTTTGTTTTGACATCATTTACAAGAATTCTCGAAACTTTTCTTCTGTTTCATGTAAGTTTTCTCTCTCTGTGAAATAATCCCACATAGTGTGAAATCTATTGAAATATTTGATATGTATCCATGATACATACGGCTGTTTAGAAA